>NC_057806.1:191058087-191233122 GCF_018294505.1 Triticum aestivum
TGCCCGTGGTCGCCCGCGCATCTCCTCCGCCTGCCTGCCCCGTCGCCGGCCTCCACCGCCGCCCCTATCTCGCCGGTGCGCCACCGCATCGCCGATCGAGTCCGCCGCCGCCGTTCGCCGCTCCTCCGGCCGCTGAGCTCTGCGCCACCGCACGGGAGGCCGTGCCCGTCCGACCCCGAGCCCCGTGCGCCGCCTCCTACTCTCCACGTCATCGGATCCGCGACTCCGGCGAGCCCCCTAGCTCCGGCCACGGCGGGAGAACGCCGACGAACCACAGAATCCGTGCCCAGATCTAGATCCATTAGGTTGACCCCTATTTTTCCCTCTAAGTCCTTTTATTTTACATTCTGAAGCCATGTTCATTGCATCTTAACTCCGCATCCGTAGCTCCCTTTTGTGCGTGCAATATATCGAAATGTTCGTCTGGATGTACTCTTGAGTTTGTTCCATTGCACCATGCTTGTTTGAGTCCATCTTGATGCCCTAATGACTGTTGCAAGAGTGCTATGAAATGTTAGTTCCTGATTCTTATCAGTTATTGAGCATTTGTCATTTTTGCCATGATTATTGTGTGCTGCATTTGGGCATGAGCTCTACATGTGTTTTGGGCTATGTCATGCCATCTTTACAGGGGTGTATGCCATGTATTTTTGTGATCAATGTGGTGACTAGCACAAGCATGCAAAGTAGCTCTCGTGATATTGCTGATTTCAGAGACTTAGAATTTCGCGAAGTCTTTGCTCTGCTGTTATTTCTATGCCATGTATTCATGTGGCTACAGAGAGATCCATGCTTCTTTTGAGTATGTTCACTAAGGATGATTTTGAACTATGGTTATGCTCTATCCATCAATGTCCCTGTTTGCATTTATGACTCAAGATTGCTCTACTTTTGCTATAAAATGTTCCTGGCAGATTGTTTACGTGTTAATCATTTTGCCAAGAATGTTGTAGTTGATCCATGCACACTATGAGATTGTTCTTGCCATTGTTAGCTTCTTGATCATGTCTTCTTGCTGGGAGTATGTTTAGTTTGTCATGCAATGCCTTGTTTTGAGTGCATCGAGCTCGCAAACATGCCTACGTAGGTCTGTTTTTGCCATGTCCAGTGTTCCGCTAAGTCTGAATCTATTAACGAAACTTGCTATGTTCACATGGGTGCCATAATATCTTATGATCCTTTTTTGCTTATGGTCAGTAAGGGACTTTTGTTATATGCTTTGAGTAGTTTCATTCCATGCCTTTGTTTGCTATGTTCTGTTCCTGTAGCATGTTGTTATCTTGCTCTAAACATTGCTTCCTGATGTTAATTCCTAACATGTTATTTTCACTAAGTCTGTGATGCTGATATCTTTTGCACTTTTGCCATGCTTGTTTGAACCTTCTCTTGTGTAATTTAGCCGTAGCTCAGTGTTCATTTTTTTCAAGCATCTTGAGTAGATCATTGCCATATGCTTTGTTGCTATGTTGGAGTGCAGTAGCTTAGTTTCTTGTTGCATTCTAGATGGCATCGTGCTGTTAATCGCATAATGGTGCCATTATTGTTTTGCTTGCCATTTGCGAACCGTGCATCCGATTCCGGTGATCTTTATATCGATTTTGATCGAAATCAACTCATCTTTCAAGCGGCACACTTGGTTTTCCAAGTTGAGGTCTGGTTAAATCTTTTCCTTCCGGAGCTCGCATATGCATTGCATATTACATCCCGCATATCATGCCATGTTTTGCACCATGTTGCTTGCACATTGCACCGTGGTTGATTGTGTTTTCCTTTGCTTGTGTTCTTGCCTTGGGTAGAGCCGGGAGACGAGTACGTGATCGAGGAACCCGTTGAGTATGCTTACGAGGATCAGGCTTTTGTCAACTCGGAGAACTTTGCACGCAAGATGATCATACCCTCGAAATCACTTCTATCTTTGCTTGCTAGTTGCTTGCTCTATTGCTATGCTGCGATACCTACCACATGCTTTATCATGCCTCCCATATTTCCATGTCAAACCTCTAACCCACCTTGTCCTAGCAAACCGTTGTTTGTCTATGTTACCGCTTTGCTCAGCCCCTCTTATAGCGTTCCTAGTTGCAGGTGATGATGGAGTTTGTTCCTTGTTGGAACATGTTTATTGTTGGGATATCATTATTATATCTTGTTTACTTTAATTCACCTATATACTTGGTAAAGGGTGGAAGGCTCGTCCTTATGCCTGGTGTTTTGTTCCACTCTTGCCACCCTAGTTTCCGTCATATCGGTGTTATGTTCCTTGATTTTGCGTTCCTTACGCGGTTGGGTTATAATGGGAACCCCTTGACAGTTTGCCTTGAATAAAACTCCTCCAGCAAGGCCCAACCTTGGTTTTACCATTTGCCACCTAAGCCTTTTTCCCTTGGGTTCCATGGACTCAAGGGTCATCTTTATTTTAAACCCCGGGCCAGTGCTCCTCCGTGTGTTGGTCCAAACTAGAGCCCCTTGCAGCGCCACCTCGGGGAAACTCGAGGGTTGGTTTTAGTTGTATGGATTGCTTATCCGGTGTGCCCTGAGAGCAAGATATGTGCATCTCCTATCGGGATTTGTCGGCACATTCAGGTGGCTTTGCTGGTCTTGTTTTACCATTGTCAAAATGTCTTGTAACCGGGATTCCGAGTCTGATCGGGTCGTCCTGAGAGAAGGAATATCCTTCGTTGACCGTGAGAGCTTGTGGTGGGTTAAGTTGGGACACCCCTGCAGGATTTTGAACGTTCGAAAGATGTGCCCGCGGTTATGGGCAGATGGGAATTTGATAATATCCGGTTTTAGAAAACTTGACACTTAACTTAATTAAAATGAATCAACAACATGTGTAGCCGTGATGGTCTCTTTTCGGCGAAGTCCGGGAAGAGAACACGGTCTCGTGTTATGCTTGAACGTAAGAAGTTTTAGGATCACTTCTTGATCTTTATAGCTTCTCGACCATGCTTTGCTTCTCTTCTCGCTCTCATTTGCGTAAGTTAGCCACCATATATGCTAGTGCTTGCTGCAGCTCCACCTCACTACCTTTTCCTACCCTTGAGCTTAGATAGTCTTGATCGCAAGGGTGTGAGATTGCTGAGTCCCCGTGACTCACATGTTACTTCCAAAACTTGATGCAGGTGCCGATGATGACAGTACAGGGGATGCGACCGAACTCAAGTGGGAGTTCGACGAGGATTCAGGACGTTACTGTGCTTCCTTTCCAGACGATCAGTAGTGGAGCCCAGTTGGGGCGATCGGGGATCTATCGCATTTGGGGTTGTCTTTATTTTGGTTCCGTAGTCGGACCTTGATTGTATTCTGGATGATGTAATGCTATATTTATGTATTGTGTGAAGTGGCGATTGTAAGCCAACTCTTTATCTCTTTCTTGTTCAGTACATGGGATGTGTAAAGATTATCCCCCTTGCGACATGCCTACAATGCAGTTATGCCTCTAAGTCGTGCTCCGACATGTGGGAGATATAGCCGCATCGTGGGTGTTACACTACCCCCGACGGTTTCTGGGTCGTGTGGGAAGGACCCCCCCTATCGCCCACACTCACTTGGCGACGGTTCCAAATGCCGTTGCGGAAAGGGGCTAAAAACAATTTGTATATCACGTCCCTATACCAGTGATTGTGTAACTTTTGTATGTATAATGTGCTTTACACACACAACATGAACTATACTCAGGTTTATATTTGAATTGCTAAAGCGATGCATTGTCAGCAGTTCAAAATACTGACTCTATGGATCAATTATGTCAAATAATAACATAGACATGCTCAAATTCGATAGAATATAGATGTCTGATGGATCAATGACCGTTCCTTGTGTGAATTGCAAATATCATCACCCGATCCTAATGTTTGAATACAATTTATATTTTTAATCAATGTGCACCTCAGTCTTTTACGTGTAGCTTCACTCCCCATAGGCCCCTCCTCACACACGCGCTAACTTTCTCTCTCACACATATGCACACATGGTATATATCCATCGGTGGTTTCTCACACATGCTCACACACTCTCTCCCGAGGTGTCTTTCTCGCACACATGCTCTTGATATCACCCTCCCTCCCACCCGCAACCATTTACGATTCTTTTCACTAACATTTATCACAAGAACTCTTCGTCTCACACGCATACACACACCCAATCCCGATCAACCCTTTCTCTATACATAGACCTGCCTACGTGTCTCCTGCATGCACATTATCTTTAGGCCTGTCTTGCACGCATTGTCTCGACCTGTCTTCCTAATTGACGAATATGATTCCAGCAGAGCATTCTGTAGGATGCGCCTTAAAGTTAGGTTGGATGAATGGTAATGTCAAAGAGAAGGGGTTACCTTAGTCCGAGGCCTTAGGGTTACAAAAACTAGCCGGCTTTGTCAGTGGACATAGAGTCCTTCACGACTATGGTATCTTTGTCTTGTATGACTAGTCCTCCATGGGTCTCCCTGAATGCGTCACGGGCTGACCAATGTGGCACAGGACAGAACTGACCCAAGGGCCTCACCTCGTCCCACCGGACCTCACACGGTGACACACCCTCTGCCCCTAGGTCTTGTTATCTTCTCACACACACACATACCAACACAGACACCACACAAAATATTTTCTCCTCATGCCTCTATCCCCTCCCCCTTGCATGTACACACTCAAGGGCATCTCTCCCCATGACATCCCATTCGTCTCTCTCTCTAGTCTCTGTCCCCTTTCTCATGCTATCTCTCCCACGTTGCCCCCACTGGCCCCTCTATACGTACCTCTCTCGAATACGTAATAAGTACACATACCCTCTCTAGGCCCTACCAAATATGTCAACTACACATTCACACATGTTACATCTTATCACATACCCCATTGATCCAAAAAGCCCTCTCTTCATGTTTACTTCACATACAACATTCATTTTGAATAAAACCACACAAAGTGTGGCCAAAAATTTATTTTCGAATTTCTACATATAACATTACAAAGTTATATGGAGTATGGAAGTTAATTTGCATTGCATGGTGCACCCAATGACATTTATTCCGCACTGTGAATTTTTATATTTTTACACTATATATAAAGTTAGTCATAATAAAGAGAAACGAAGTGCATCTCTCTCTCCATCGCACACACCCCCTCTACGCCCCTTTCATGTACGCACACAAACTATCTCCGGGTCCTCTAAAAGCACGCCCCCAGCACATTCACGCATGTTTCATCTTTCTCTCGCGATATATATAGTGAAAATCATTGTATTTGAAGGAAAAGCATGATACATACATTGGACTTCAGAATCCACTTATTACGGTCACCATTTGCATTTTGTGGTTATTATAGAGTTACGGGCTCACCGTACAACTCTGTATTTGTTCAACACACGACTAGTTGACCAGTTAAACGCTCCACATGGCACCTCTAGTGTTGCATCACATTATCTCACTACCATTGGGCCCACCTATCGGCATGTATAAGAATGAAAACAAATGATAAAAAATATTGGATGGTGGTTCGAAGTCATGACTGCGGGCACAGCGAACAAGTTGGCCTTGTATTGGTATGCGGAGCCGTCTGTTTTAACACACATGAGCTAGTGTGGTGATTATACACACACTCACACATGCACATGAACTGCATGCACACAATACTCACACCTACACACACAGCCACACACGCATGTAACACTCACATGCACACATGCACGCACACATGCACACACCACACGACCAACACACACCTCACGCTCAAGTGCTCAACCTACACGTGCATGCGCACACACCAGGCCCTAACAGACACATACACAACCTGGTAGTTCCCGTGCACGGGTTGGAGTCTTGTAGCGTCTGCGTAAATTTGTGTTTATCTTACTTTTTTCCTGTGCCAACTGATAGGTGGGACCCACAAGGAACATGGTCAATTTAACTAGTCAACATAGTGCCATGCAGACTATTTGGCCAGTCAACAGAGTGGAATCCGATGCTGAACAGTGAGGAAGTGACAGTATAATCACCGCAAAACGTATATAGTGACCGTAATGAGCGTATTCTGAAGTCCGGTGACCGTATTATGCTTTTTGCTTGAAATTACTGACCGCCAGTGTATTTATCTCTTCACTCGCTCTCTCTATAGAGCCGAGTAGGCCAACATGCCAGTGCCTAAATTGGCACACGCCACCCCATTATTGCTTTACTGGTTTCATAAGAGCGAACAAGCATTCACGTCTACCGTACAAACTATAGATATGAGTTACAAATGCTATGAAGACGAATACAAATACTTGAATCCACTTTATGCCCAATTTCTCTCTGCAGGCCCTCCAAAATTATATCTCCACACATTCGCGCATGTTACCTCTAACAACTATATATGCAATACAACACTACTACTACACTCTAACACAATAAATATGTGTTTTTAGTTTTACTTGATCTCATATTGTTACTTAATTATTCAGTTTGCATACATTAAAATTTCCTTTGAAATGTATGGCTACTATCATCTACCTGCTTTGTGTTGTATTGCTAGGGTTTCGATTACCAGAGAACGAATACGCTTTACCTAGCTCTCGATTGTTGTTACCTGTCCCTAAACCGCCCCCAGGTCGTCCCTTTATATACACAGGAAAATGCTCGATGACTCACCGAGTCCTGGCTAGCTCATATAGAACGTGTTCATCTCGGTGACTAACTACGCTTGCCTTACAGAACAAGTCATACACATATGGCGGTTCCTCCGCTTGGGCCTTAAGTCGCCTCTAGGTCTTGGGCCATCAACGGGCTTGTATAAGCCGCCATATTCATTGATAAGTCGCCAGTGGTATAACCCGGCCCCTCCTAGGTGGTTCATACCCAGTACTTATATCCCCAACATTAGGCCCCAGGTTGATTTGAACTTGTTCATATCAATCTTCAACACCTGTCTTGTCAAAATCTTGCATCACTTGTTTGATAAACCTTGCTGTGGCCTGCCATGACATCAGCTCATAGAGTCTTCTTAACCTGCCATGACAACATTTCGCATTAATTTCGCACAAGGCCCAGAACATCTTAAATGATCATTATCTTAATAATCATCCCAAAAATCGAGGTGTCCATATAGCCACATGATGATTTCGTCCTCCTCAATTCCCGTGCATGCCTTGTATCCACCCCCTTATAAATAGGGACGGGGGTCTTTATCATTTCCCCCCTCGCCTCCTTGCCTTCGTCTTCGTCTCGCGTCTTCTCCATCGCCCGAGCTCCGCCGCCGTGACCTCCGACCGCTGCGCTCACTGTGGCCACTTCATCAACCTGACCAGACCAGAGTACTCCTGCGCACCACCGTTGTTCCTCATCACTTGTAAGTGCACCTCTCCTTTTATCTTAGATCTACATTAGGGTTTGAACAGTTCGTCGGTGTTATTGTCGTTCTTCGTTGTTTCTTTAACTCAAAATGGCCTGTAATCTGGATAGGTCATAAACCTTATGCAGAAGTAGTTTTAGCATTCATTTTTATCATCAGAATAGCATCTCTCCAAAGAAGATCTCATCAGAGCATCCAAACTTTATACTGCTGCAACTTACGTTTAGAATTTTACTGCTTTTTTGAACTATGGTAGATCCAAAATTATTGCTTCAGCTTGCAAAATCTATTTGTCCAACACTTCACAAAATTTTCACTGATAGATTTGAAGCACCATAACTGCCATGGCGGCTTATACCATAAACCGTGATCCACCATATGACAATAGGACTTGTTTAACCCACCAACATACGCTTCATAACTTGCATGACCCGGCAATACTCCTCCGGTTTAACCATGCTCGCTTATAATTTGGTTCCGCATAACATACTTGCCTTTTTAAACTCTGTCCGGCTTAACAAAAGAATCCTTAATCTGGTAGGTAGCATTAGTCCCCTTTTAAGCCGCCATCAGAAATATCTGCATTCTTAAATGTTCATTCTCCGGCTTAATCTGTTAGCCTGTTTATAGCATTTTACCTTTTAATTAATGGTCTGGCTTGATAGCATGATATTAAGTCGGTGATATTTCTTTCTTTTAGGCCTTTTCCCTCAAAAATGGTCAAGAATGTCATCGCCTGCAACTGGGCCGTTTCCCGAGTCACTGAAGAAGACCTGAACGAATATGTTCAGACTGGCGTCCTAGACAAAAAAGATATCATTCATTGGAGGGTTCCAGGCAATGAAACTCACCCCGAGCCCAAGGATGGTGATGTGATCGTCTTTACTGATCACATAAACCGGAGCTTCAGCCCTCCCTGGTTAAAATTCTTTCGTGATGTGCTTTAGTTTTTCCAGCTTCATCCACAAGATATCAGACCCAACTCCCTTTCAAATATCTCCAACTTCCAAGTATTCTGCGAGGTGTACCTTCAACAGGAGCCCACCATAGAACTATTCAGAGAGTTCTATTACTTAAACTGGCAGAACAAGTTCATAGACGGGCCCAGCCTGGAGCTAGGGGGAATTTCTATTTAGCGCCGGAAAGAAGCCACCTTCCCAGCTGCCACTCTTCCCAGTCATCCCAAAGACTGGAACCAAACTTGGTTTTATTGCAAAGATACTTCTCTAGAAGGGGAAAATCCCTTGCCGAGTTATCGCGCCAGCCGGCTTAGCAACAGACATCGTCTTCCAGACAGTATCAACACAATAGAGCGGAAGAAATACATGCCGGTTTTTTCAAAGATCCGGGCCTTCACTACTAGGGAAAACCCTAGCAGTAGCGCTGGTTTTGTGCTCACTAGTAGCGCGGGTAGGCGCGCTACTAATAAGGCGCTATAGCTATTGCTTAGCAGTAACGCATGCCGCACGCGCTACTGCTAGGACAAATAGCTGCAGCGCTTGTTCACTCCCACGCTGCTGCTAATGTAACTACTGGCAGCGTGTTTTCTTTCCATCGCTACTAGTATTGTTTTTTTATTTTTTTATTTTTAGTGTGTTTATGCGCCATCGTACAAATATTGGGACAATACCAGTTATGAGGTTGACATCATTATGTCCATAACAGTGTGTCAAATGAAGGTGGATTAGGTTCAAGTGGAGGCAATATGTGGTGCACGTCAAAAGTATACTACTAATCCAAACTTGATCTAGTTTGGACTAGTAGTACTTTTGATGTGCACCACATGTTGCCTCCACTTGAATCTAATCCGCCAGCACAAGCTATTTAATCATCATCATAATCATTAGCACCAACAATATTTATTTAATCACCACTAACACTAGCTAATAATAATCATCAGTCATTACCACCAACACTAGCTATTTTATCATCATAGTAATAGTGTAGCACATCATCATCCTCAAACTCATTTCTAGCTAATCACTCCTGCTGCTCTCTCTTAGGTAAAACAACATAAAACATGTGTAGCTCTCCTCCTTGATCAAGTTGGAGCATGCAGATGAACCTGTCTCCTAATTTTGGGTAGCACATCTGTTTGGTGCCCCCTAGTACTTGTTTGCGCTCCCCCATCACATATCTGGTCCAGTCTTGCACTATTAAGCATTCATCGCTGATCTTGAATGCACTAAAGTAACATGTAGGATATCTTGGCCGTAAGCTAATAATACTCATGGTACCTTTAGTCTCGATCCCATAAGGCACAACATTCATCGGGAGTCCCTGTTGAAGAACATCGTATGGTCACATACTTAGAAATGAAGTTTAGCTTCACAAATAATGTATGGAAAAGATGCACTGAGGACAAATAGTAAAAATCTTACCATCCTTCCTAAATAGATGTGACCGTAGTTCATGACGAACACTATTGGTCGCACATTTTCAGTACTAAGATTTCTATGTCCAGGAAGAAAATTTGTCTTGACGGTATCAAGATCCTCAAGCCATGAAACATAATGACTTAGCTCCTCGCAGTTTAGTTCAGCCCCCGCACAGTAGTAGGTCCTGTCTACCAAGCGCTGGACATGTTTGCTTGCACCGAAATAAGCTGACAATACAAATTAGTTGTCAACTATTTTTGAATAAACAATATCAAAGACATAAATATGGTTGAGAAACTTACATTTTGGTGTAACTGGAGGCGTCGAGATGTCGGTATTACCTTCAATATCATCTTCCAGACGAATATCAAAGGTGATAACCATATCAGGCTGAAATGCATAAGTCTTGCATAGTGCTCGCCATGTTTTGCATCCAAAATAGGTGTAGTCGTCTGAATTGTATAATTTTGCGTGGAAAATATAACCATGCTCGGTCTTCAAATAAACTTTCTTTACCTCCATAGTATGACTGAAACCTATCTTATCCAATACAAAAACTCTTGCATGGCAGGGGATACGCTAGTAGAATAGTAAAAAAAGTATAAGTTGAAGCAAATGAAGCAGATGTCATGCTTAATTACGAAAAAAGACTTGTCGTTGTGACTTACTATATCCACTTCGAAGTTCTCGTCCAGCTGAAGCGCCTATCATCATCTAGGAAGATTCCGTTGCACAGGCCGCGCTCATCTTCGCTGTATTTGCAAATACCGAAATCCTTTTTGTCGTCAGACATTTCCTATGTTCATAGTTAAAACATTAATTGAAAATCGATAGAAGACAACTACCAGGATACTCAACACACAATCCGGGGCACTCGATATTTCCTACATATTCTGGCAAAAGTCATGCCAAAATTCACGGAAAAATCCAAGCATGACCTTTGCTAAAATAGGATATATCAAGCGCCTGAAATTTGCCGGAACGGAAATGAATCAACACTCCGGCAAAACATACGCCACTCGGAGGTGTAACCTGCAAACATGACCGGCCACTTGGATATTGAGCAACACAAGATATACATTTCAAAATATCTTATAAGACTTTAGCATGCATTCAATAAGCAAAAGTAAATCATCTCATGCGTCCGTACATCGTCGAATATTATCACTAATACATCCCGAATAGTGTCATACATATAACATCACTAGTACAACTAAAACCCGAGCACATGACGGGTATCGGCGCGGGCGGTGGACACCCACAGAGAAGGAACCATCACGGGATCATAGCTCCAGTGAGATCCCTGGAGAACCTGCCAGGTATTGGAGAACCTGTGCTCCAACGCAAACAAGTAGCGACGGACGTGCGCGTCCTCCTCACTGACACGGTGCCGCACCACCTCCGCGGAGTCCTCGAGCCTCCGGACCGTCACTGGCCCACGCGACCGCCACCAAAGAAGGTTCGGGTCAACGACAGGCTGGCTCCTCACCAACCTGCGCCCCCGGTAGGTAGCTCCTCCCAGTACCAGCCCGGCGGAGCCCAGTCCCGGACATGGCCCATCTGGTCAAGCAGGTGTCGTCCTCCGCCAACTCGACGACGAGGATGCGGGATAGGCATCGTCCACGTCGATGCGGGAAAATTGCTTTAACTAAAAAAATAGCAACAAGTTCTTACTAACTAGTTCTATTAATTCAACTAGTTCTTACTAAAAATAAACTTACTATAAATAAAAATATTCTAGTACCTAATTAGTACCTAGTTCTTACTAACTAATTAGTACCTAAGAACTACTGCCCTACCTAAGAACTACTGCCCTAATTACCATCTAATTTGATGAACCTATAGGGGTGGAAAGTGGTAGCGGATATTCCAATTATCCAACTATAAAGTGAAATAAGTGGTCAAATTTTACTCGTTTTATGATTCATCTTAGAAATTTGATTCGTTTCCACCCTTACATGAACCCTAACTCATTTGAACCGCATCCGCGTCCGATTCGTTTCCAACCTAACTAATTTGATGGAGGTAGAAACCCTAGGAAGAGGTAGGGGAGAGGGAGGAGCAGGCGTGCTCACCTCGGGTGCCTGCGACGAGGGAGGGGCAGACGGCGTCGAGGTCGTGGTCGGGGATCCGGGGCGGCGTTGAGGTCGGGGGGGGGGGGCGGGGGCGGCGTCCGGGGCGGCGTTGAGGTCAGGGTCGGGGGCGGCGTCCCGGGCGGCGTTGAGGTTGGGGGCGGGGCCGGCATTGAATCTGGGGTCGAGGGCAGCGTGGGGAGAGCGCGCGGCGGTCGAGGGGCGACGGCGGCGGCGAGAGTGGAGTTGATTTGGGGGATGAAGTGGCCGTGGGGAAGGACGAACCGCGTGGTTAAGTCAGAAGTACCAGTAGCGTGTTCCAAAAAGGTCGCTACTGCTACGTTAGCTACAGCGCGTTCTGGAATACACGTTGCAGCTATAGCGATTTCCTGCAGAACCCGCTACTGCTATTCCTTTCTCCTTTTTTCCCTTTTTTCTTTTATTTTTCTTTACATTTTATTTTTTCCCTTTCTCCATTTTCTATTTCTTTCATTTTCATTTACTTATCTACTTGTTTTTCACTTTATTTTATTTCCGTTAGCAGTAGCGCTTTACACGTAAGCGCGCTGCAGCTAAGGAGATTAGCAGTATAGCTGGGCCATTATACGCGCTACTGCTAGGTTGGGCTAGCCATGTACGTCCAGTTCAAACGTAGCAGCAGCGCTTTTTGCTAGTACGCGCTACTGTGAAAGTCATAGCAGTAGAGTGGTTTATTTACGCGTGCTACTACTAAGTAGCAGCAGCGCTTGATTTTGTACAGCGCTACTGGTAAAATTCTGTGTATAGGATTTTCCCTAGTAGTGCTTGATGGACAACGGCTTGACCGGGATTGATCTGGTTCGATGTTGGTTCACCTAGAGAATCTTGCCTCTAAGTCGCCGGTCCGTCTTAATGTGCGAGTACTCTGGCGTGTTAACATATTCGCAACGCCACTGTCAGATTGAAATAACTGACGAAGATGTCAACAATATGACCAAAACTCTGTTGAATGAGAGCTTGGAAGACTGCAGTGAAGTCGAATTGAGTCCTTTCTGTGTCCTTAATAAACCGCCAGCTGCAAGTTTTGAATCAAGTTCATACTTGAATCATGTTTTCATTGGTATTGTCTGCTCATATCCATTCAATTTTTTATAGGCCGATTCACCTTTTTGGACCAAGAAGTTGCCGGATAAGCCGACCAAGAAACCCCAGACGAGGAGCAAGGCTATCAAAAAGCCTGCTCAGAAGAAGACAAATCCTGCCGAATTATTCAATTTGGATGACAAATATGATGATGACGAGTCGGAGGTAGAACTTGATTCCCTTGGCTCGTTTTTTGTACATCTTATTGACAATGACTATTATCAGGATGAAGCGGAGGCCAGCCGTGTAGATGATGCAGAGGTAATTACTCTTTCCTCCGGCACAAAACCTCTGCCAACACAGAAAACTCGACAAGCAAGCCGGAAAGTAAGATTTTCTCGCCCCTTAGCTCACTTGGATCGCAACATTCTTTTGAAGAAGCAGCAACATGAAGCTCGCCGCACAACCCAGAACAGCAGCAGTGGAGTTTTATCCTTCGGCTTACCGAACATCCTAGCACCTCGCAAACGTTGGCCGGAGGTTTCGAATATTTCCGAGCTATCTTATCCCAAGGCGGGTATTTTTCTACAACCTCTTAACCCGTCTGATTCAAACTATCAGGGAACATCTCATTCCTCCTCTAGCGACTCGACGGGAACTCAAATCCTAGCCTTCAAGACTGTGCCTGGGTAAGGGTGTATTCCGTCACTCGTAACTCCATGCTTGATTGATATGCTGACATCATTGAATTTCTTATTTCCACTGGCGTGGCCAAGCCTAGTAAGGAGGCGAAACTGAACAAACTGGCTGAAGATTCCAACCCTTATGAACCGAAAAATCAATTGCCAGAGGCCTCTCAACCAGTCATCTCTAAGCCGCCAAGCCCCATCAAGCCCACTGAGGAGAAAACTGATGATGTCATCATCATCGGGCTTGGCTATATAGCGCCGGGTAACCCTACTGCCTTATCCAAGCATAGTGCCAAGGAATAACTTTCTGTTGCTGATAAAGGCAAGTGGAAGGTAGAATTGGAGAGCTACACCCAGTTCGGCGCCCAAGAAATCCACTTCGGTTATTTGAACCGTTTATATACCAGCCGTGATTTTGAAGCCGGCTTGGTTAACTTGATGAAGGAGCGCTATCAGGTAATCCAACAACATTCTCCTCACTATTGTATCTCTATCAGCCGCCAAGTCTATAGAATATGATAAAATTGAATATGTTGTGGACTTTTCAATCGTTACAAATAGATGAACATCATCACAAGTAGTCCCCAAGGTCCGACTTAAACTATCAAGTTAAGCCGGGACTTCAATTAGCAGTAATCAACTTTGCATCTGTAGCCCCCAAAGGCCGGTTTAATCAATATGAATAAACCGAGACTTATCACCATGGCTGAAAAACTCAATTATGTAGCCTTTGTAAACCATATCATATCATTTTGCTCGGGCCATCATAAAACGTGTCATAAAAAGATCAATAGGCATTAGCCCCCAAGTGCCAAGGAAAATACTTGTATTGTGCTTGGGACTTCAAAAATAATCATGATCATAATACCCTCCACATTTGCTCATGTCGCAGGCTGAACTAACCGAGAAGGACTCGCAAATCAACGATTTGAGGACCAACATTAAAACTCAGCAATCTGAGACATCCAAGGCCAAGTCAGAACTGAAGACTGCATTGGAAAACATCGAGCAGTTGAAAAAAAGCTTCAGCACTGATAAAACCGGTTGGGAGACTGAGAAGGTGGCTATGTTAAAAAGAGCAGAGGATGCCGAGGCAGCTCTTAAACCGGTGACTGACGAATTGTCCAGTTAAAAGCATCATATCAATAGCATGACATCAGCTATCTTCGGTAAGTAGTAAACATAACTCCTTTAAATCAGCAGGCATATCATAATCACTTGTCGGTTTATCAATACCTTTACTGATACAGGCTCTCAGAGCATCAAGTTGGGCTCAGACATGCGCATGAAGCTCTAGGTGGCCTACACTCTTGTAGAACAGCTATACACTGTCGCTTAACGGACCATTGCTGCTGCTATCCTTAAAAAGTATCTGTCCACTCTCATCAAGGAAACATTGGAGAGGCTATCAGTGCTGCCCCAAAGGATCGATGATTTAAAGTGAGCATCTGCCAGAGCCGGCGCGTTGACTGCTTAAGCCGGGCAAAGGCGTGGCAAGCCGATCTAGACCCAGAAGAATTGGCCAATGGCTGCCCGAGTGTAAAAGAAGACGGGTCTCCCTTCAGCGCTGATGACTTTGCAGAAATAATAGGAGCAGTGCGTCCACTTGTGAGCAAGTTGGCTGAAGAAACCGATCTATCCCAATACTAGGTGGCTTATGATGCTGAGAACAAGAAGATGAAGGCGCCGGTTCATAAAGAGGTGGACCTCATCCCATCGACACGTAATCACACCTTCGCTCCTAACATTGGTGCATCAAATCTTATAGATGATGAAGCTGTGTTTAGAGCATTGACCGGTATCAACTGGGCTACGCCTGACTTCCAGCCAATGGATAATTAATGAGATGAAGAAGAAGAAGAAGAAGCGCAGGATGATCCAGAGGCTTCAACCCGCCAAGATTCATGAGCCGGATTACCAGTGATACTATGTCCCAAAAAACACTTATCCCTTTGGGCCGTCAGATGCCTTGTAATAGGCTAGTTAAACAATTCTGATCCATCATGCGTGTTTACTTGCATAACACTACCAATCCATCATTTAAAGATCTGCCACTTACGCTTTTAATATCATCAATTATGCAGACCATGCTTATCATCTTTCCCTGCACATGAGTAGATAACAAGTTCCCTAGCGGCTTACCCCAGGGCGGGTCATAATACCCCACATAAAAACCGCTAATGACTAAATAGTCCATAATCAGGGCCGGTTTATCAAAACCTCGTATAATCAGAACAAAATAAATATCATACCTGTGAATCGGGTTTGTATTGATGGATCGTGCGAAACAACAAAACTATAGTAGTACTACAGTACAAGTATTAGTTCATTGGGCTACCGTGTCATGTACTCCTCCGCCGTAAGAGTGGAGCGCTCGCTTTCATAAATGTTCTAGTCCCTTTCGCCGACATGTGGGACATCAAGCAACCAGGTCCATGTGCCATACCGAAATAACAATGCAGAGTAGCAGGGGTGAATCACCCAAGTCATGGCGTCAGCGTAGTAATGAGCAATGAGGTGCCAAATCACAAAGTTGTACCTTTCCCACAATTAAGTTGGAGGGACGAAGTGATGCTAAAAAAGTTGGAGGGACGAAGAAACCATCATTTCACTCGTTGCTAAATCCGCTTCTCCCTCATCTTCTTTAATTTAACTACGTGTTGCTTCTGTTGTTGTTCTGCCTGATGTGGGCCACAGATCAGCTTGGTAAATCACTGACACGTCACTACTACAGGATGCTGCTAAGGCGATACTACGATCAGAGACCCTTTGACGAAACTGTGTGCGATGCATTAATCGCAAATAGTGATGTAAAAAACCATCAAAAAAGATGCAAAATGTTTGCAATGGCGGAGCCATCAAACACGGTGCCAATTTTAGTTGCATGTGCGATGCAAGGCACACGGTTGATCCATCCGTACTATTTGCGATGAGACAGACCAACAGAAATGGGTAGCCATATCAAGGTGTGTGCGATATATGTCATACAGTTGACTCAGATGAACTGTTTGCTATTAGGGAGTGCAGCAGAAATGGTTAGCCAGATCAAGGTGTGTGTGATATATGGCATACAGTTCACTCGGACAAACTATTTTCCATTAGGGAACACAACATAAATGGTTCAACTTAACAAGATGTGTGTAATATGCGGCATATAGTTCACATAGATGAACTCTTTGTGATGAGCCAAAAGAACACAAATGATTCGTGTAAACAAGATGTGTGTGATACATGGCAAATAGCCGACTCGGATGAACTGTTTGCGATGAGAAATTAGAACACAGATGGTTACTACAGTTAATTAGTGAGCGATTCTGTGTGTACAAAAAACTTTCAAAATTGCAAACTATTTTCTTGCAGTGGCTAGGAGTATCACACACGATGTGTCTGCGAGTACTCGTGTGCGATGATTAGTAAGTTACACATATGTTTCCTTATGTTAACATGTGTGTGAATTTGCAATATGGATAGTTAATATGCAAATGCCTTCTGGACATCGGGCACACGCTTAAACTCAATGAATTGTGTACGATACTGATACTTTGCATGAAAATTGAAGAACTTGGGTAACAACATTTGAGTAACATACATATAGTGGTTACACTATTTGACAAAAGGAGGATCTTCGTAACATGGTTTTGACAACCATATGCTCCATATCTACATACTTAACATAGTAACAACTATCACATTTTAAGAGGCTGAGGGCCAACAACCATATGGTCCATATCTACATACTTAACATAGTAACAGCTAGCACATTTTACAAGGCTGAGGGCTAACAACCACAACTATCCGCTGGAAGCAGCTTGCTCACAGTGACTCAGCATCTCGTCAATGAAAAGGAATGATAACCCACAAGTATAGGGGATCAACTGTAGCCTCTTTTGTCAAGTAAGAGTGTCGAACTCAACAAGGAGCTAAAGGTAGAACAAATATTCCCTCAAGTTCTATCGACCACCGATATAACTCTACGCACGCTTAATGTTCGCTTTACCTAGAACAAGTGTGAAACTAGAAGTACTTTGTAGGTGCGATAGGATAGGTTGGCAAGATAATAAAGAGAACGTAAATAAAAGCTAGGGGCTGTTTAGATAAAGACACAACTAAGTTAGTTTTAGTAGAGAGCTTTTTGTCATGAGAAATTTATTTGTCCCTAGATAATCGATAACAAGACCGGTAATCATTATTGCAATTTTATTTGAGGGAGAGGCATAAGCTAACATACTTTGTCTTCTTGGATCATATGCACTTATGATTGGAACTCTAGCAAGTATCTGCAACTACTAAAGATCATTAAGGTAAAACCCAACCATAGCATTATAAGGCATCAAGTCCTCTTTACTCCCATACGCAAACAACCTACTTACTCGGGTCTGTGCTTCTGTCAGTCAGTCCACCCACCATAAGCAAATCATGAACATATTGCAAAACCTACAGCAGGGATCCCTCACACTTGCATGACATGGAGAGCACCATAGGACAGCACCAATAATAAAACATGCAACTCAAACCAATCACGATCATCAATTAACCCATAGGACAAAACAGATACACTCAAACACCATATGATAGCCATACATCATTGGGAAATTATATATAATGTTGAGCACCATGTTTAACTAGAGATTACAACGGGTAAAAGAGGGGTTACACCGCTGCATAGAGGGGGGAAGAGTTGGTGTTGATGGCGGTAAAGTTGTTGGTGTAGATCGTTGTCACGATGATGGGTCCGGCAGCGTTCCGGCGCCACCGGGAGAGAGGGGGGAGAGCCCGCCTTCTTCTTCTTCTGCTTCCTTGACCTTCCGCCTAGATGGGAGAAGGGTTTCCCCTCTGTCCATGGCCTCCATGGCGGCGGAGGGGCGAGATTGCATCTCTCTCTGTTCCCTTCTGTTTCTGTGCTCCCTCATTTTGCCTTTTCACTGTTTCTTAAATTCCCGAAGATCCGTACCTCCGATTGGGCTGAAATTTTGACATGGTTTTTGTTCGGATATTGGCTTTCTTTCGCCGAAAGAAGGACACCAACTTCCTTACAGAGTGGTCATGAGGGCCCAGGGCACGCCCTACCCCCTGGGGCATGCCCCTCACCCTCATGGGCCCCTTGGGCATCGTATCGCGTTGATTCCACTTCCCAAAATTCACATATATTCCAAAAACTCTCCGTATGTTTTTACCCCGTTTGGACACCGTTTGATATGGATATTTTGCGAAACATAAAACATGCAACAAACAGGAACTGGCACTGGGCACCGAATCAATATGTTAGTCCCAAAAAATAGTATAAAAAGTTTCCAAAAATATGTAAAAGTTGTAGAATATTGGCATGGAACAATAAAAAATTATAGATACGACGGAGACATATCATCATCCCCAAGCTTAATTCCTGCTCATCCTCGAGTAGGTAAATGATAAAAAAAGATAATTTTTGATGTGGAGTGCTACCTAGCATAATCTTCATTATGTAATCTAATCATGGCATGAATATTAAGACACGAGTGATTCAAAGCAATAGTCTATCATTTGACATTAAGACAATAATACTTCAAGCATACTAATAAAGCAATCATGTCTTCTCAAAATAACATGGCCAAAGAAAGTTATCCCTACAAAATCATATGGCTTGGTTATGCTCCATCTTCATCACACAAAATATTCTAATCATGCACAACCCTGATGACAAGCCAAGCAATTGTTTCATACTTTTGATGTTCTCAAACATTTTCAACTTTCACGCAATACATGAGCGTGAGCCATGGATATAACACTATAGGTGGAATAGAATATGATGGTGGAGGTTGTGTGGAGAAGACAAAATAGGGAGGAAGTCTCACATCGACGCGGCTAATCAATGGGCTATGGAGATGCCCATCAATTCATGTCAATGCGAGGAGTAGGGATTGCCATGCAAAAGATGCACTACAGCTATAAGTGTATGAAAGCTCAAACTGAAACTAAGTGGGTGTGCATCGAACTTTCTTGCTCATGAAGACCTAGGGAATTTGAGGAAGCCCATCATAGGAATATACAAGCCAAGTTCTATAATGAAAATTCCCACTAGTATATGAATGTAATAACTCAAGAGACTCTCTATATGAAGAACATGGTGCTACTTTGAAGCACAAGTGTGGTAAAAGGATAGTAACATTGTCCCTTCTCTCTTTTTCTCTCATTTTGTTCTTTCATTTTTCTTTTCTTTTTTTTCTTTTTTTGTAGGCTTCTTTGGTATCTCTCTCTATTTTTTGTTGGGGCTTCTTTGGCCACTTTTATTTACATAACCTCACATGGGACAATTTTCTAATAATGATGATCATCACACTTTTATCTACTTACAACTCAATATTACAACTCGATACTAGAACAAAGATATGACTCTATATGAATGCCTCCGGCGGTGTACTGGGATGTGCAATGATCTAGCGTAGCAATGAAATCAAAAAAATGGACAAGCCATGAAAACATCATGCTAGCTATCTTACAATCATGCAGAGCAATATGACAATAAATGCTGAATTCATTTATATGATGATGATGGAAGTCGCATGGCAATATATCTCAGAATGGCTATGGAAATGCCATGATAGGTAGGCATGGTTTCTGTTTTGAGGAAGATATAAGGATGCTTATGTGTGACAGAGCGTACCATATCACGGGGTTTGGATGCACCGGCGAAGTTTGCACCAACTCTCGAGGTGAGAAAGGGCAATGCACGATACCGAAGAGGCTAGCAATGATGGAAAAGGCGCCAGAAAAAGGTCTTGATGACCCACAAGTATAGGGGATCAATTGTAGCCTCTTTTGATAAGTAAGAGTGTCAACCCAAACGAGGAGCTAAAGGTATAACAAATATTCCCTCAAGTTCTATCGGCCACAGATACAACTCTACGCAGGCTTAACGTTCGCTTTACCTAGAACAAGTATGAAACTAGAAGTACTTTGTAGGTGTGATAGGATAGGTTGGCAAGATAATAAAGATCACGTAAATAAAATCTAGGGGCTGTTTAGATAAAGACACAACTAAGTTAGTTTTAGTAGAGAGCTTTTTGTCACGAGGAAGTTATTTGTCCCTAGACAATTGATAACTAGATCGGTAATCATTATTGCAAATTTGTTTGAGGGAGAGGCATAAGCTAACATACTTTCTCTTCTTGGATCATATGCACTTATGATTGGAACTCTAGCAAGCATCCCCAACTACTAAAGATCAGTAAGGTAAAACCTAACCATAGCATTATAAGGCATCAAGTCCTCTTTACTCCCATACGCAAACAACCTACTTACTCGGGTCTATGCTTCTGTCACTCACGCCACCCACCATAAGAAAATCATGAACATATTGCAAACCCTACAGCGCGGATCCCTCACCCTTGATAGACACAGAGAGCACCATAGGACAGCACCAATAATAAAACATGCAACTCAAACCAATCACGATCATCAATTAACCCATAGGACAAAACGGATCTACTCAAACATCATAGGATAGACATACATCACTGGGAAATAATATATAGCGTTGAGCACCATGTTTAAGTAGATATTACAGCGGGTAAAAGAGGGGTTACACCACTGCATATAGGGTGGAAGAGTTGGTGATGACGGCAGTGAAGTTGTTGTGTAGATCGTTATCGCGATGATGGCCCCGGCGGCGTTCCGGGGCCACCGGGAGAGAGGGGTAGAGAGCCCCCCTTCTTCTTCTTCCTTGACCTTCCCCCTAGATGGGGAAAGGGTTTCCCCTCTAGTCCATGGCCTCCATGGCGGCGGAGGGGCGAGAGCCCCTCCGAGATTGCATCTCTCTCTGTTTCCTTCTGTTTCTGCGCTCCCTGATTCTGTCTTTTCACCGTTTCTTAAATTCCTGGAGATCTGTAACTCCGATTGGGCTGAAATTTTGACACGATTTTAATCCCGATATTGGATTACTTGCAGAAAAAGAAGGGCACCAACCGCCTTACGGAGTGGCCACGAGGTCCCAGGGCGCACCCTACCCCCTGGGGCGTGCCCCTCACCCTCGTGGGCCCCTCGGGCATCTTCTCGCATTGATTCCACTTCCCAAAATTCACATATATTCCAAAACAAATCTCTGTAAGTTTTTATCCCGTTTGGACTCCATTTGATATGGATTTTCTGCTAAACAAAAAACATGCAACAAACAGGAACATGCACTAGGCACTAGATAAATATGTTAGTCCCAAAAAATAGTATAAAAAGTTTCCAAAAGTATGTAAAAGTTGTAGAATATTGGCATGGAACAATCAAAAATTATAGATACTACATAGACGTATCAAGGAAGATCCCTCCTATGCCTTGGTAGAGCATGAGTAGAATAGTGTCTCTCATTTTCCAATATGGATGCACTGCCACGACAAGCGAGAACTTGTTAATTTGAATGGTTCCATTTCTGCGGGAAATGCAGTACCTTGCAATCACTTTGGCGTTATTAGCATACACAAGTGTAATACGACCACACCGGGAAATTGATTCAGAAACCTAAACTGGCGGTCAATTTTTGTTGAAATTAGAATAAAAACCAATTATAACATATCGTTGAAGATATATATAGTTTATGAGCATCAACATAAAAATAAGACTTTGTACCAGCGTTTTGTGCACACAATTGGTCTTGTTCAATGTGTGCACCATAGGTATAATTAATCCCATGCAAAATCGAGTGTTCATACGTTGTGCTATCTCTATCAGATTATCAACAAAGTTTATGACATGCATCAAGTCCTTCCAATGAAATTTGGTACGCTTAGTAACATACAGATCGTTCACTATGCATCCAACATATCCTGCTTAAAAGGCGGAAAGGTATTATTTATTCAGAACATGGTAGAATAATATATAGTGCGCATAAATTGGAAAATAGAATTTGTTACTGCCTACGAATGGTGTCAGAAAATGAAATCACAATTGGTTGCTTAAATAGTGATCAATTAGTCAGAACAAAAACCCTGATTTTGCTAAGTAATATGCCCGCATGGAGAAAGTTGAAAGGACACTAACCTCGATCAGACTTTGATCGGCTGATGATGTTGGTGAAGTAAACATCCATGTTAATTAGACCAGGCTCTGGTGCATGCACTAGAATTTTATTGCCAGCTTTCAGTTCATAACACTAGACATTTTTCTCCAAAGGTCCACATCAAAATAGGAGTGACCATCTTTATCAAGTTTTACCCTAACCATCATTGTAAATTGATGCTGGATTGTCAATATGACATCCATGGAGTCATCAACAAAGTAAAGCCCAAGATTCCCTTCTACTCCTGTTCTTGCAAAGCAAGGGATGTACTGCCTGAAATGAAAATTAAGATCGTAAATTAGACATATTAAAATAACAGAGAAAGATGCAAATATGGGAGTAACTGATAGAACAGATCAATATATAGATGAAAGCAAAGTACAAAAACATATAATTAAAAATAGATAATGTAACAAAGATTTGATGCAAATATGAGAGTAACTGAATGAACAATACATCATATATTTGCCTAATATAGGGGGGGGGGTCGGCTTCGACACCTAGGCTGCACGTGGCGCCGTACCTTTAATCCAAATGTAGCAACACATGGTATATGTTCACAAATTTAGGCCATGCCGACCGTGGTAGGTTGAGATTGAACATACCAAGTGCTCCCTGAAATCATTCGAAATGGTGAGATAGAAATTCATTTCTTACTGGACGGGACCACACTTGCCCGATATGTGCTCACACTGTGGACACATGAATGAACACCCACGAATCAACTAGAACAAAAATGAATCCACAACGATTTCTGCCAGTTGATTAAAAGCGACGGACGGACTGCGTACCGGTGCATCAAACCCTGGGTCTGTTTCCTATACTGTGCACAGGCATGGGAACAGGATTTAGGCACGACCCCATGCCAGAGTGCAAGAGACCAAGAGCTTCGAAGGACCAAAATCAAGCCAAAGAAGCAAAATGCCATCAGGAGGAGGGCCTCCCTTGCCGGGCAAGCGAGCTCAGCAGGGGCGGGGTCGCCCCCGAAAGAAGACACACAAGATGTCCCAGCAGGACTTGCCAGGACACATGAGGGCAAAACCGCCTCACCCAACTACTCCACCACGACCCGCATCATCAATCAGTGCGGTGTCAAGACACAAAGTGACTAAGTGGCAGCCATTTGCCACATGGCAGCCTTTCTCTACAGAAGATGCCCTAGAACGACACCTGTCCTGCGACGTGTCAAGCCAGCAGGTGTGAAACTGGAAAAATAGCCCGGCAAGGCTTGCTGGGCAACCAACAACGTGATGTTAAGTGGTGCATTTAATGCACCATGTCAGCCTGCAGAGTTAGGTATGATAGCACTGTTTGCTATCTTATCAGTGCATAATGACTACTTTGCCATTGTGGTAGCCGCTTAATCTATAAAAGGAGGCCCATAGCAACCGTAGAAAGGATTAGAAGGGTGGATAACAAACACGCCCATACGCACGTAGCAACTGGCGCTCTTGCCGGGAAAGTGTACTACGCTCCACCACAACTCTTCCACAATCAATCCACCAAAGCAGGAGTAGGGTTTTATGCCTCACAGCGGCCCGAACCTGGGTAAAATTGCCTGTGTGTTCTGTGCGGTGCTGCCCCACGCTCGTCTTCTCTTTGTGCAATGTGACGTCCCCCTGCCGAACCAACAAGGGGCCCTTTGGTCCCATAGGCTATGGTTACCCACGACATCTTTGGCGCGCCAGGTAGGGCGATCGGTTGTGCGAACCTGAAGGCATCTGCAACGCATCATCTTCATCACCATCTTCACCTTCGATGGCTCCATCGACCATGGTACCCAAGAAGAAATCCGGTGCTTCGGCTCATCCATCCACCTCGAAGGCTCCGCTGCTCACAGCCTCTGATGCTGCGAGGGACGCAGAGGCCTGCGAGGACGTGGACGCTACTGGCGGCGCGGTCGGAGCGGGCGGCACCATCACCACTTCCCCCATGACCGACACAAGAGTAGAAGGCATCGGAGGAGAACAACATCAGCAGCGCCCCAACGGCCACGCTCCATAAGGTACAGGTGAGGGGGTTACTCAGTCTGCGCCCTCTCCTCTTACCGACGGGCATAGCCATAGCAACGATGCTTGTTCCGAGGCGAATTGTCGCCCTATGGCTGTCCCCACCACGAGAGCGACCATAGCATGTGCGCCTCTCCTAGGACGGGTCAACCAAGTCGCTGCGCCTGACGGATCCAATGGCCCTCGAGCACCCTTGCTGCACCACCCTACCATCCAGGTGGCCACTCCGCAACAGCGGGGGCGCGGTGCTACCGCCGTTGGCCCCATCAGGAGCCGAGCGACGATACGGTCTACTTCATCATCACCCATGCCAAGCACAACCATGGAAGCCATGGCACAAGCTCAACTGCTGTTCAAGTTTCCGCCAGCGGCCGAGGAGATGAACGAATGGCGTGCCACCATCCAAAGTGTCGCAGGATATCCACGGCCACATATGGGACAAGGAAGGCCCCTTGCTGGTTCGTCAGGGGGATGTCGCGTTCAACAAAGAGCAGACCAGCGTGCGTCAGCACGAAAGAGGGCACACAAGCAATTTACCTAGATTCGGGCTGTCGTGAGGCATAAAACCCTACTCCTCCTTTGTTGGATTGATGGTGGAATGTGGATAATTCAACGCAGTACACTTGCCCGGTAGGGGTCGCTGTATGGCAGCAGCGACTACGTGTGTATGGGGTGTGGGTTCCTCAACTTTCCAACCATCTGACCCTTCCTACAGATGCCATGGGCCTCCTTTTATAGATTAAGGGGGTCACCACAATGGCAAACTAGTCATTATCCACTGATATGATAGTAAACAATCCTATCATACCTAACTCTACGTGCTGACTGGGTGCATTAAATGCACTACTTAGTGTCACATCACTGGTTGCCCGACAAGGCTTGCTGGGCTATCTTGCCAGCTCCAGGCCCGTTCTCTTGACATGTCACAGGACGGGTGTCATCTGTGGGTTTCTTCTCTAGGAAATGGCTGCTGAGGGAGTCCTGGATTAGGGGGTCTCCGGACAGCCGGACTATATCCTTTGGCCGGACTGTTGGACTATGAAGATACACGATTGAAGACTTCGTCTCATGTCCGGATGGGACTTTTACTTGGCGTAGAAGGCAAGCTAGGCAATACGGATATGTATATCTCCTCCTTTGTAACCTACCTTGTGTAAACCCTAGCCCCCTCCGGTGTCTATATAAACCGGAGGGTTTTAGTCCGTAGGACAACATGTAATCATACCATAGGCTAGCTTCTAGGGTTTAGCCTCTCTGATCTCGTGGTAGATCAACTCTTGTACTACTCATATTATCAAGAATAATCAAGCAGGACGTAGGGTTTTACCTCCATCAAGAGGGCCCGAACCTGGGTAAACCATTGTGTCCCCTACCTCCTATTACCATCCGCCTTAGACACACAGTTCGGGACCCCATACCCGAGATCCGCTGGTTTTGACACCGAATTGGTGCTTTCATGGAGAGTTCCACTGTTCCATCGCCGTAAGGAAGGATGCCTCGTCTCGTTGTTAAAAACAACATTACCGTCGGGCGAGCCCTGGCTGTCGGCCAAACTCTCCGGCTAGGCAGTTTCATCGTGACCGCCCGTTCGGCTGCTTCACCGATGATGACTTCTCGGGTCATCAAAAACAGCCTCCACATCGGCTTGGAATTCGCCGAGCAGATGGATCCAATGGAGCTCTCTTCCCTAAATGAGCTCTTGGATCGCATCGCCGCCTTGGGAGTCGCTATGGACTATGATCGGATTGGGCTTAAACCCGATCAAAGGGAGATTAACTCTCCACCTGTCACCCATCATGTTGCGGTGGTGGAGGAACAATGCGGCGATTCTTCCTCTATCTTGAGGTCTAACTATGTCCGGATTCCTGAGCTCTCCGAGCCGGATACCTGTTTACGGGAGGACATCACTCAAAACCTGAACCTAGAGTCAGGCAGCGGGCCAGACTTAACGGGCAACATCCCAGAATCTGAACTTCCAATATTGGAAACACCTCGGCCCCTGGGTCTCATATCGGGTAAGGGTTCGAACTCAAATACACCCACCCACCCAGACATAAATGATTGTTCCCACATCAGGCAAGAGCCCCATGAAATAGTACATCATTATTGGGCCAGATTCCTCCTCATGATGAACAAGGTTAAGGACTGCCGCGAGGAAGATGCAGTCCCATTTTTCTACAATAACTGCACGGACAAGGGAATTCTTAACGCCATAAGACGTTGTGACATATCACGCTTTGCCGACTTAGCATCCATAGTACGAAAGTACTATGCGATGGAAAGTGCCTGGAAAACCGAAACGAAATTTTGGGATAATCCGGCTCCGAATATACACCCACTCCGAAGTAAAAGGGTGCACTATCATAAGACACCCGAGTTAATTACAAAGAAGCAAAAACCCTCTACAGGGCGTGGAACCGTATTGGAGGGATGGCTCAACAGACCCTGCAAAATTCATAGTAAAGAGGATACCATACCAACACACAGCCTTAGAGCATGTTGGATACTCCGGCAGGTGGCCAAAAGCGGTGAGGATCTTCTCATCCCAGATGCCACAGAGCACCATCCCAGGGATAACAATACGGTATTAACAGTCTTTGAGACCTTCACATCAAATAATAGGTGCAAGCGAACACTTCGCAGCATTGCCGAAATCTGCCATGTGGCAACAATAAATCCATGGAGTGACACGACTATTCCCTTCAATGCCAGTGACGAACCTAAATTCCAAACAGCCCGAGCACCAGCTGCACTGGTCCTCAGTCCAATTGTGGACGACTTTCAACTCACCAAAGTACTCATGGACGGCGGCAGTGGATTAAACCTCATCTATGAGGAAAGTCTTCAAAAAATGGAAATAGACTGGAACCGCATTGAGCAAAGTAGAACAACCTTCAAAGGAATCATCCCTAGTAGGGAAGCACGCTGTGCTGGGAAAATCACACTAGATGTGGTATTCGGCATGGCAGAGAACTATAGGTACGAAGAAATTACATTCCAAGTGGCCTCGTTCAGTAGTGGATACCACGCCCTTTTCGGGCAGGAGGCGTTCACGATCTTCCAAGCCATACCCCATTATGGATACATGAAGCTCAAAATGCCCAGGCCCAACGGAATCATCACTCTCACTAGTGATCCGGACACAGCACTCCGCGCCAAAAACAAAACAGCCGCATTGACCCTCGAGGCACTATCTGAGGCCCTTTCGGCCGAGGAATTAACTGCGCTACGCTCCATAGTGGACAGGGACGACATGATACTTGACAAGAGATCCAAGTCCACCTCTTTTAAACCAGCGGATGAAATAGTCAAATTCCAAGTCCACCCAAAGGACCCTACAAAAACAGCCTCCATCGGGGCACAGTTAAACCCCGCCATGGACGCCGCACTACGAGAGTTCCTGCGTGAGAATTGGGACATATTCGCCTGGCACCCCTCAGACATGCCAGGAATCCCACGCAGGCTGGCCGAGCACAACCTCAATATTCTAAAGGGATTCAAGCCGGTCAAGCAGACTCTTTGGCATTTCTCTGAACCTAAGAGACAAGCTATGGGAGAAGAACTAGCCAAGTTATTAGAGGCTGGATTCATTAGAGAAATAAAATACCCGGACTGGCTAGCAAAGTTGGTGATGGTACCAAAGAAGGACAAATCCTGGTGCCTGTGTGTCGATTTTAAGGACCTCAACAAGGCCTGCCCAAAGGATCCCTTCCCCCTCCCCCACATTGATCAAATTATCGATGCTACCGCAGGACACGAGTCATTGTGTTTCCTCGACGCATACTCCGGATACCACCAAATCAAGATGGCGGAGTCTAACAAAGCCGCAACGGCATTTATCACACCATATGACCCCTTCTGTTTCAACACAATGCCTTTCGGGCTCAAAAACGCTGGCGCAACATATCAGCGCATGATTCAGACATGTCTGGAGAAACAGATCGGCAAAATAGTAGAGGCATACGTAGATGATGTGGTCGTCAAATCCAAGCACGTCGACTCTCTAATAGACGACTTGAGGCTCACATTCGACAACCTCCGAAAATACGACATCAAGCTCAATCCGGAAAAATGCGTTTTCGGCGTACCAGCCGGAAAGCTCCTGGGCTTCAATGTCTCTAGTAGAGGAATTGAAGCTAATCTGGCCAAAATCCGAGCTCTCTCACAGTTGGCTACCCCAACAGACCTCAAAGAAATCCAGAAATTAACTGGATGTGTGGCGGCTCTAAGCCGCTTTATCTCCCACTTAGGAGAAAAGGCATTACCCCTTTATCACCTCCTTCGACGCACCAAACACTTCGAGTGGACGGATGCTGTGATAGCCGGATTGGAAGAAATAAATGCCATACTGGCAACCAACCTAATCCTGGCCCTGCCAAACATCGGTGAACCAATGTTGTTGTACATTGCAGCAACTCATCAGGTTGTAAGCGCAGTGCTCGTCGTCGAACGAGAAGCGGACAGATATAAATTCCCCCTTAAAAAGCTAGTATATTATGTATCCACTGTCCTCACTCCATGAAAATCACGGTACCCACATTATCAAAAGATACCCTATGCGGTATTCATGGCATCCCGGAAGCTGCGACACTACTTTCAAGAGTGTTCAATTACAATAGCCTCGGAAGTGCCACTTAATGATATTATAAACAACCGCGACACCACAGGCGGATTGCCAAATGGGCCATTGAGCTCCTCCTGTTCGACATAACATACAAACCCCGGTGAGCCATTAAATCGCAAGTATTGGCCAACTTTGTCGCGGAATGGACGAAAGCTGAACTCCCTAAAGAGTACGGCGGATACTCCAATTGGATCATGCACTTCGACGGCTCCAAAATGCTGGCTGGTCTAGGGGCTGGCGTTGTCTTGACGTCCCCAACCGGAGATACAGTTCAATATGTACTACAGATACTGTATACAGACTCCAACAACGCAGCCGAATATGAAGCCCTGTTACATGGTCTCCAGATGGCAGTTTCCATGGGCATTCAACGCCTGGAGGTGTGTGGGGATTCGAACCTCGCAATATCCCAAATAAATAGAGACTTCGATGCCAAGGATCCAAAGATGGCGGCCTATCGCAACGCCGTCCTAAAGATGTCAGCTCGGTTCAAGGGCTCGAATTTCACCATGTGGCTCAGGAAAACAATCAGGCGGCGGATATCCTTGCCCGCATCAGCACAAAACGCGATGCGATCCCCCAACATCTTTTTGGAAAGGTTGTTTAAGCCATCCATGGTATGGGAAGGGGACACCAGTAACAATAGTTCGGACCCGACTAAAATGCTCGATACCAAACACTCTGACATAATCGGAGGCTCTGCCACCGAAATAACACCTTCAGCCCACGTAATAATGGCCATCATCGCCCCGTGGACAGAACCATTCCTGGCCTACCTAACTAGGCAGGAACTTCCCGAGGACCAAAATGAGGCACGTTGCATAGTGCGGCGATCTAAAGCCCACAGGGTCCACGAGGGAGAGCTGTATAAAAAAAGCACTACCGGAGTCCTTCGAAGGTGCATCTTCGAAGAGGAAGGGCGGAAACTTTTGGCAGAAATTCACGCCGGACTCGGTGGCCACCATGCCGCAGCCCGGGCCCTTGTAAGCAAGGCCTTTCATACAGGTTTTTATTCGCCGACGGCCCGGGTAGATGCACAGGACTTGGTCCAACGCTGCGTCGGCTGCCAGCATTTTGCAAACCAAAGCCACATGCCACCCACTGCCCTCCAAACAATCTCCATCACCTAGCCCTTCGCGGTCTGGGGGCTTGACATGGTTGAACCCCTTAAAGGGGGAATCCATAAGAAAAAAATACTTACTGGTCATGGTGGATAAATTCACCAAATGGATAGAAGCCAAACCTGTTAAAACGGCCGAATCCGGACCGATGATAGACTTCATATCCGGGGTTGTACACCGTTATGGCGTCCCCCACAGCATCATCACTGACAACGGAACTAACTTTACGGCCGACGAGGTAAAACTCTGGTGCAGCAACATGGGCATCAATCTCGATTATGCTTCTGTCTATCACCCACAAACCAAAGGCCAAGTCGAGCGAGCAAATGGTCTTATCGTGAGCGGCATCAAACCCAGATTAGTGCGGTCCTTAAAGGAGTCTAACATGAACAGGGTAGAGGATCTCGACTCCGTACTCTGGGGGCTGCGGACCACGCCGAATCGTACTACCAGATACACACCATTCTTTATGGTGTACGACGCAGAGGCGGTTCTGCCCGGCGACATAATTCATGACTCACCTCGAGTGCGCATGAACGAAGAAAGAGAAGCTGCCCTTGATCGGCAGGACAGTCTGGACACATTAGAGGAGCGCGACGTGGCAAAAGCCCGTTCCGCATTCTATTAGCAACTGGCTCGAAGATACCAAAGCAGAGAAGTATGGGCCAAAACTTATAACATTGGCGAGCTAGTTCTACACCTGCCGGAGAAGAAAAAGACCAAGCTCGAGCCGAAATGGGAAGGTCCCTTCATTATTGACCAAGTTCTGACCGGTGGAGCGTTCCGTCTGCGGGATGCATCGAATAATCGACTTGAGCCGAACCCATTGAACGCAGCTAGGCTCCGAAGATTCTACGCCTAGTGCCGAACTCTATGTTCATCTCCTTCCTCTGTCCATTTTTCGCATTTACATTATCTGTCTTTTTTCTCTTTCTTTCTTTTATGCTTTCTCAAGGCCTTCAAGGGCCAACTTGTGCCTTGCTTGCACACTATTGACGCGCTAACCACACTCATTATACCTGGGGGCTTCTTACACAGAAGCATAATTATTTATCTGGGCTTCATGCCCCGCACATGTGTTATTCTTCCGCATGTACCTTTTCTTCGCCATTATATGCATCGATATGACTTAAGTTTTGGACAAGCTGGGTTGCCTGGCTCTTGTATTTATGCCCTACGTTCCCTTTAATTAGGCTAGGGCATAATGGGAGCACCTCTGCGATTGTTACTGCCGGGTCAGCCGGATGTGTACCTCAGACTGGGTGAAGCCGAAAGCTAGCGTTCTTAAGGGAATATTCGGTCGGTGAACAAAAGATTATTTTTATTTATTTTCCATATGTGCCCCCAGATGTTTTTGCCTGCGTTTCCTCTCGCAGTCCGGACATGCACTTTAGGGCATGCGTACCCAGGGAAAGGAACCCTTAACGGAACTATTCTCCCTGGAAGATGTTTCTTACTACCCATGTAATATAACATAACTAGTTGGGTACTTGTCTGTTCAAGCACTAATGACCCCTACACCTGGTTTCCACGCATACCCCGGTTCTTATATAACTGAGCGGGTATTCGGATACACTCCAGAGTATCGGGTCCCGAGGTTGAAGTGAAAAGGTCTGCCATGACAAATGATTTACAATCCGGCTAGAAGGCAGTATACATGTCACTTTAATTACATAGTCACGTAGACTGACTAAATTCCTCTTCTATACCATCCAACAGGCTGTCTAGCCTACAATCCTGTTGGGAATACTTTGCGGCTAATTCTACTTGCCCATACACTAAGATAACGGGGATCTCTTTCCCATCGGGCCCCACAGGTCCGACCTCGGCCATGGGGTTTGGGTCAGCCTTGGTATACAGCGTCTTCACCATGGCCTAGGCTTCCTTGGCACCTTGACGGCAGGCCGATATCGGAAGCGCCACCATGCTCCCTTGAGCTTCTCCGCAACCTCTCCAATGCCTTTTGGCAGTGAGACGGATGGCCACAAAGTCTGGGCAATACCTTGCATCACCTGCCGAACTTGTTCGTGCAGTCGTGAGAGCTCGGGTAGATGATCACCCGCAGACACGGGCATCTCCTCCACGGGACGACCCGTCAGCATACCTGCAGACATAATTCTGTTAGCCAACTTCTCCGCCGCCCCCCTTCCAAGCAATTACTAAAAATGCCGCATCGAAGCCGCTTATTCTCCTTCTCGGAGTCTGCAAGCTGGGCTTGAACATCCTTCAGTTCCACACTCAGCTTGGTATTGGCGTCTTGGAGATTGTTTTTCTCCCGCCTGACCTCAGTCAGCATGTGTTTGCCAGCCTTTAGCTGTCATACGACATGCTGGTCCTCCGGATTCTCCCTGGATTCATCTGCAATATCTATTGTTAGATCTGCAGCCACAACCGCATGCTATATGGTACCTATCATTCTTCGAAAGAAATGTTACCAGCTGGGGACTTTTTAGGTTCCTTCAATGTGGCAACGGCGGCCCGAAGTTGGGTCTTGCATTCCTCCAGCTCCTGTGACAGTCGAGTATTCTTCTCTGTAAGAACCTGCACAATAGATGATCCTTAAATCAGTTCTGCTAACTGTTTCAAGTCTCAGGGGCTACTGATACATATAATCGTTAGATCTGCTTACCCACACATCCCTCACATACTGGTCCGTGGCTCTGGCTAGACCATTTTGAGTAGCACGGAGGTACGTGTCTCGAGAATTGAAGGCAACAAATGCCTCTGTTGAGAAGCAAGCATCACGGAGTACGGCCAGGCGACGCCTATGATTCATGGCGCTCTCCACTTTTGAATTTGTAGCGGATATTCGATCCGCATCCTCTATAGGGGGAGTATCCGGTGTCCGCCCCATGTCAGATTCCGCCTCTATGTCCGGTCCTGGAGCCTGACGGGTGGAAGCATGATCGGCAGCCTCACTGGACATATTCCGGCGAGCGTTTTTTCTGTTAAAGAAACATGGGCGTCATTACATTTTGAGAAAGACGACAACCACAGAGCGGGGTTTTTCTCATACCTCTGCGCCGGCTCTCTATCCTAACCGCCTTCCTTTTTGGCATGCTCGGCCTCGGTGCCTCTTGTTGGCGAGTTGCTACGGGTTCGGCACGGCATCTCGAATGCCTTCCCTGTAAAACACCATATGTATATGGTAGCTGAATTGTCTAAAAGGGGTTCCTAGTTTTTGGAGTTGGGATTTTTGTTTTTTCTTACGTGCGACGCAGGAAGCAGTCCAGGATAGTCGTCCATAATGGCCAAAATGGCGTCATCACAGCTTAATTGATAAAACTGCCGGTCTATCAGCTCCACGAATATGTCCGGATCTTCTTCGAGTCCCGGACTGAGGGCCCGGTCAGGGTCCTCTGGTTGCGGAGATGGGCTGTTGACCTCCCTTATGGCTTTTCGCAGTTCCTGCCGCAAAATGGCAAGGTGAGTACCTACGACAAAGAATGCGGGAAGAATGGGAGTAAGGAGATATAACTCACCCAGCTTGGAGGGTTGTACATGGAGAATCCATCCCGTGGCTTGATGCGAATGAACTACTCTTCCTCTCCCTTGAACAACTCGGACAGAATTTTTGCTAAAGCAGCAGCGTTGTCCGGACCCTTACGCCCGCAACAGGTGGCATCATCTTCCCCGTTAAAACACCACAGGGGGTGCCCTCGATATTGAAGTGGCTGCACTCCCCGCATTATGCATATTGACATAACGTCAATTATTGTCAAGTCTGATTGAGCCAGTGCTTTAATCCGGTTCATCAGGTAAAGGACTTCTCCGTTGTCTTCCTCCTGGGGGCTCCGTGGGAGCCAACTTTGGCGTTTCTTCAGAGGAGCATTGTTGAACTCAGGAAGACCCCGCCGAACAGGGTCCGGAAGGGGGACGTCCTCCATATAAAACCATTCCGAAGGCCAGTCTTCGGACGTCTTCTTCGGAGTACCGGACAGGTATCCGGTTTCGGTGATGCGCCATATTTCGGCTCCGCCCACTTGATAAAGTGACCCCTTCTGTGTGCGGGGGACGAGGCAAAATAACCTTTTCCACAGCTCGAAATGAGCCTCGCAGCCCAGGAATAACTCACAAAGGGCAACATAGCCGGTGATGTGTAATATGGAAGCAGGGGTGAAATTATGCAGTTGGAGGCCGTAAAACTCTAGGAGCCCGTGGAGGAACGGATGAATCAGAAATCCGAGTCCCCTTAATAAGTAAGGAACAAGGCACACCCGCTCCCCCGTAGAGGGGTTGGGGAAGCTCTCCGCTTGCTCCCCGCCATTGTAGGTGGCGAGCCCGGCTCGGACGGGAACCATATACACTGGAGGGAGAAATCCCTGAGTCTGCAGTTCGACTAATCGACTGTGTGAGACAGAACACCTCTCCCAATCACCGGGCTTAGAGCTACGGGGGTGAGAGGAGGAGCTGCGGTGGTCGGCCAAGTTGGAGTGGATTTTTACGAAGCGTGCTCCGATGGATTCGCTGTGGGAGGATGGTATGGATTGGATCTAAGAATCCCCATCCCTTTAATAGACAATTTATTTATCTGGCTAGGGGGCAAATGTAAAAACGCCCTGGCTTTGCGTATTCATTCGACGCATGGAAGATAGCCCTTATAGGGCGCAGAAGCCAAGAAGTCCAACATTTATGGCGCCGGACACTACTTGACAAACATTCAAAATTTGGAGAGGAACCTGCTTTGCAATGCCGAAGACAATACTGCGTGTCGGACTTGACGTCATTGAAGCCTACTTCGGGGGCTATTGTGGGAGTCCTGGATTAGGGGGTCTCCGGACAGCCGGACTATATCCTTTGGCCGGACTGTTGGACTATGAAGATACAAGATTGAAGACTTCGTCTTGTGTCCGGATGGGACTTTTACTTGGCGTAGAAGGCAAGCTAGGCAATACGGATATGTATATCTCCTCCTTTGTAACCGACCTTGTGTAAACCCTAGCCCCCTCCGGTGTCTATATAAACCGGAGGGTTTTAGTCCATAGGACAACATACAATCATACCATAGGCTAGCTTCTAGGGTTTAGCCTCTCTGATCTCGTGGTAGATCAACTCTTGTACTACTCATATTATCAAGAATAATCAAGCAGGACGTAGGGTTTTACCTCCATCAAGAGGGCCCGAACCTGGGTAAAACATTGTGTCCCCTTCCTCCTGTTACCATCCGCCTTAGACGCACAGTTTGGGACCCCCTACCCGAGATCCGCCAGTTTTGACACCGACAACTGCCATGTGGCAAATTGCTGCCGCTTAATCACCTTGCAGCTTTACACCACACTGATTGATGATGTGGGTCGTTCTTAAGTGGTTGGTGGGGTGGTTCTGCCCCCGCGAGCCGCCGGTACACCTTGCCAGGGAGCCTTGATTGCCTGCTTCTGGTTGTGGCCTCGCCCCTTGCCGGGCTCACCTGCCCGGCATGGGAAGCCCTTCTCTTGCCGATATATTGCACCCTGGCCTAATCTTTGGTCCCTCCGAATTGCATGTTGGTTCTTCAAATCTCTTGGTCCTTGTATTTTGGTCTGGCCTCAGCTTGTCCGTGCTCGAGTCAGGGGAAAATGCATACCGCCATATATTTTCCCTGACATAAGCCCCCGGGCCTAAGCCATACATGTCGTGTGGCACGTTCGGTTAGGCCCCAAACAGCGCGCGGACACGTCGCAGGAGAGGGTCATGCGTGCTGTTCCATCATGCAACCAGTCAACCCAATGTCCACTTCGCGCAGTTACTGCGCGTCGTGGGGTCGTGGCACTGTTGCAGTTATGGTAAAACGGTAACTTTCTAAAGCGTCGCACCTCTGCCTCGTCCACCCCTTAAAAGTAGGGAAAAGTAGAGTGACACGATTCACTTGTCTCTTGCCCTGCTCCTCCACCTTCTTCCTTCGCAAGCCAAGTGATAGTTCCTCATCTCTCTTATTTTTCTGCCGCTATCCTCCCCAGCGAATCCCTTCCCTCTCTATGTTGCCGCAGCAATGGGGAAGAAACCCGCGGAGAAGAGAAAGCCGGCGACCGTGGCTAAGGAAGCCGCCGTCGAGGGGAATAAGTGGTCAGCGGAGCTGAACTAGAAGCAGAGCGAGGATGTCGTCTTCGTTCCGTCGACCTTGAGCGGCCCTGTTCTTTAGGTGAAGTACGGATATCTGTGGGGGTGGCCTGTTGAGAAAGGGCATGGAGCACCCATAGTCTATGAGGTGAGTGAGGTGGATCCCCCTGATTTCTATCGGTTCTTTGCTTCCTATTTCATCTGCGGCCATTGTCCACCTTTCTCTGGGTTTTTTGAGGCAATCATGAACTTCTATGGGTTCCACCTCCTCGATTTCACGCCAACTGCGATGGCGACCATGGCTATCTTTGCGCATTTGTGCGAGAACTTCATCAGTGTGATGCCCAATGTGGATTTATTCAAGCATTACTTTGTTCCGAGGGTGGAGAGCAAAGTCAACCACTCCGAAATCATCAGTTGGATGCCATGGATGAAGAGGGCGATTTGGGATTACCTTCCAGGGTATTCGCGCGAGAGGTGGAATGAATGGAGAGGGGACTAGTGCTGGATCCAGGATGAGGAAGTCCCTGAGTTCTGTGACGCATGGCAGAAGTGCATCGAGCGCGGAAAGGATTGGAGCTTGAAAGGGATCATCGTGGACAGGCTGCGCCCGACAATCAATAGGATCACCCGCCTAGTGGCTGCCGAGTTAACCATTGAGCGTGTGGGGGCAACTTTTCTTATCCACCGCATCTCACCAGTGCAGGAAAGGGACAGGCCTGGGTGGGTGTACAGTGGTGTTGCGAATATGATGAGGGTGCTAATGGGACTGGCCAATAACTTGTCAGTTTATGGCCATGCTTGGTTGTGTGACCAACTGTTTGGTCTCTTCGAGTTGTTCAAGCTCCTGGAAACCGTCATTCCTCTGAACATCAAATCAGCCCAGGACCAAATACTGAGGTGGATGCCGGACTGCAATGCTGATCGAGTGTCGAGCACTTGGCAACTCCCTTCCCTAGACGAAGAGCTCCAATGGTCGAGTACTTTGGTGGAGAAGGCCACCAAGACCGAGGAAAAAATGTATAAATGCACCTCTGCTGTGGAGGTGGCGTATATAATGAAGAAAGTTGCGGAGGACAAGGATGCCTCCACAGCAGAGGTGCATTTATACATTTTGTCCGGATGAGTGGCTCGCGGCTGGACCGCAAGCCCCGGCACCGGACCCTGACCAACGTTCCTGTAGGCGTGCCGCAACCTGAGGAGCGGCAACCTCCAACCCAGCACCAGCCACCAAGAGGGTGAAGAAGGTCTCCACCAAAGTGGTGTGTCGCCAATCCCCTCGCCTTGCTCAGGCCAAGGCGCCTTCCTCCGAACGGTCGATGGCCGCGGAGGCGGAGTCCAGCCCCCGCTCCAGCTCGAGCTCTTCATAGGGCTCCTCTTCTTCTAAGCTCCTGGCATCGCGGCAGACATCGAAGCTGCTGGGAAGTTCCTCCCTTCCGCCTCTGAAGAGAAGACGGGAGTCTCCCCCTCCCAAGATGTTCAACTTGAACTCCATGCTCATCCCGGAAGAGTAAGGAGGGTTTCTCTTTGTGGCAGGCATCTTCTTAGGCAAATTTAAATGCTTTGGCTGACTAACCTCTCATTTTTGTTGCCGCCAGCCAGGTAGTGGTGGAGGACACCGAGACCCTCATTCACCATTCCCGGAAGATGTTCCGGCGCCTCAGGTCGATGGAGGGCGCAGAAGGCTTGGCTTCGGCAGGAAAGGACATAGAAGACCCTGTGCCGAGCCCCCAGCCTAGCCCCCGACCTGGGAGCGAAGACTCGACCCTGCTTGCTTGAGATGATGGAGGCAGCCCTTCCGCTCACCACACGGAGGAGGTGGCGAGACGATGTAGGACGAGCCCCTCCTTGAGGGGCATGCCTCCTCTGCCGCTCAGACTGAAGAGATTGTCACGGAACCCTCCACGACAGAGGCTGTGCAGAAGGCTGCCGAGCTCACCCCAGCAGAGGATGAAGCCCGCGACCAAGTGATAATTGTTGCCGAGGAAACAGAGACCCCTGCTCGACAGACTTCCCCAGGTATCTGGCAGAACCTTTCTTTTCTTTTATGCTCTGCTTGCTTTCACTGGTTTCTTCATTTCCTTGAGATTTTGATATCTTCGCTATTTCCTGGTCCTCCCGCGTGCAGCCCCTCAAACTGAAGAACGAGATTTGCTGGAGGTGGTGGCTGACATAGGAAGGTCTGCCGTGGACGAAGCCGCGAGGCTCTCAGCTGTTGAGGGTCGGGATCTTGCTCCTGGGGATGTTCAAGGCTCCTTGGCGGTGATGGATCATTCTTTGGTGGACGCCCCGGTAGGGGAAGCAGCCGTCGAGATGAAGAACCCACTCCAGACCATGGGTCCGCTTCCCACTGCCATGACCGTTGCTGAAATTCTGCCACCTCCCCCGAGTATGCTCGCAATGGTGTTGTTGCCGCCTGATATCGGAGCCCCCAGCCCGTTCCTGGCAGACGAAAAACTCGATGAAGAGCCTCAGCGCCTTCTGGCACCGCTGCATCTAGGAGGCATGGAGGCCGACGACTTAGCTGCCATCACCAAGGATTTGTCCCTCATGGAATCCATGGTGGCAGGCGTGAAGGAAATGCAGACCCGGCACCGCTGAAGACCCAAAGCCCAGCTAAAGAAGCTCGTTGAACATTTGGACGTTGCGTCTTCCGCCAAGGCTGAGCTTGACCGACAGGTGGCAAAACTGAACAAAGACCTTGCCGAGAGCACCAAGAAGGTGGAGGCACTCAAAGAGGAGGTACGGCATGCAGAGCTTCATCTAGCTAATGTGCAGTCACAACTCTACTCCAAGACCCAAAGCCTTGAGACCGCCAACGACAACATCTCTGGAATGAAGGCAAGGATCGGCTCGCTAGAGCAGTCGGCGGAATCCCTTGAATCCTGGTACCAATTGTTGTCCAAGGACTTGGAAACCGCCAAGCGTCTCCGGCAAGATGTAGAGGATAGGCTGAAGAATTGGGTTGACATGAACAACCTCTGGATCAAGAGCATTGTTGACATTGCATACCGCCTTGGCGCCCATGCTGCAACGATGGGCATGGACGGCCCAGTCTACTCAGCCAGCAAGCAGGAGGCCCCGAGTGTCAAGCTGGGGCTCTTCTACAATGAATTGATCGACAAGCTAAAGGTGCATGAAGAGGGGAGGGCTGAACATTTTGCAACCGAGTCACGGAAGCTCACTTGCAACGCCCTCTTCATGGTCTTGAGCAACATTTCATGTCGCCACCCAGAGCTCGATCTTGACGGCTTCAAGAAGCCGCCAGGCGATGCTAACATCGTTGCTGCTGAGGAGAAGTCCCCCCCCCCCCCGCGCCGATAGGGTTCTCCGTGTTTAAGCTATCCTTATTGGCCACATGGCCGTGCATCGGGCCTTAGTCGCTTCCACAAGACCCTGTAATGAAAACATGATATATAATTTTGTGTTTACTCATTGTATCTCTAGTGTTTGTGTGAAACCGATACTTCTTGCTGGATATTTGAATGCGCATTTATCCCTTTGAACTCTATATGCTTGTGTTTGTGTGATCAACCCCTACTTAAGTTCTGGATGCCTGTCGATATCATATTGCCGTGATTGTCATAAGGGTCCGGCCTTTTACAATCATCTTGGCGTGGATTCGTCTCGGCAGTTCTTTCCTAGGTAGCTCTCGATGCAGCCTCTCGACCTGTGAGTGCAGCTCTGGATAGGATGATTGTGCGATCAAAGAAACTAGCCAAGGTTCCATTGCATGAGGGATCTCTCGATACAAACACTCGCTAGAGTTAAGGGATAAACGACTGCAAAAATCTGAAACGCATCAACAAGAAGTGATAACATGAACTTAGCTTTTGTTTTAGGCTTCTCTTTCATTTGTTGGACCGCGCACGTTCGATGTGCCCACGGTGCCTGGAGGAGTAGAAGGTAATCAAGTGGTTTCTTCAGTGTCGTCAAGGGGTGACGTGCATTTCTTTCAACTAGCGGGCATCTAGGCATGGTGCCGGGATTCTCTGGTCCTCTTCCCTTTTTCTCCCCTTCCCTCGAGTCAGTGCAGTGGCTGCCGTTGCATGGGTCGTTCCAACGCTAGCAGCCTCGCCGAAGTCTGCTTGCCGGGGCATCAATCAACAGACTCATACCAACGCTTTGCTCAGGATTACCCACAGCGGGGGAAATAGTGGACCGAGCATCGTGTGATAATCATCGACACCGACGACGCCGAGGCTAAAGCAGCTCGACTGCTAACGAGGTGGAGGGATGGGAAGGAGGGAGCTCGCACCCGCACGTCTTGCGCCCTTTCCCCCGGACGGTGCCCAAATGGAAAGAACGCCATACGAGCTGTCAGGATAATTCTACCACCGTCAGTGGCAGTGTTGGTCGTAATTGTTGCTACGGTGAAGCTCGAAGAGCGACAGCATGATGCGGGGGAGGCCCCCACTTCGCCTTGGCCTCTGCGCGGGCGCCATGGTTGATGGCGCCTTTTGAAAATGAAGGTGGTGATGAAGATGAAGCGCTGCGTAGACTTTCAGGTTTGCGCAAGTGAGCCCCCTACCTGGCGCGCCAAAGATGTTGCGGGATATCCACGGCCACCTATGGGACCAGGAGGACCCTTGCTATTTTGGCAGGGGGGCGTCGTGTTGCACAAAGAGCAGACCAGCACGCGGCTGTCGGTGTCAAAACCGGTGGATCTCGGGTAGGGGGTCCTGAACTGTGCGTCTGAGGTTGATGGTAACAGGAGATAGGGAGCACAATGTTTACCCAGGTTCGGGCCCTCTCAATGGAGGTAAAACCCTACGTCCTGCCAGATTAATATTGATGAGTATGGGGGTTACAAGAGTTGATCTACCATGAGATCGTAATGGCTAAAACCCTAGAAGTCTAGCCTATCTGATTGTGATTATCCTCTCTCTCTCTCTACGGACTAAGCCCTCCGGTTTATATTGACACCAGAGGGGACTAGGGTTGTACATAGTCGGTTACATAGAAAGGAAATAGTACATCCGGCCGCCTAGCTTGTCATCCACGCAAAGGAGAGTCCTACCCGGACACGGGAGAAAGCCTTCTATCTTGTATCTTCACAGCCCAATAGTCCGGCCCATGTCAACAGGCCGGCGCCCGGGGACCCCCTTGTCCAGGACTCCCTTAGTAGCCCCTGAACCTGGCTTCAATGATGAGGTGTCCGGCGCGCAGATTGTTTTTAGAATTGCAAGGCGGGTTCCTTCTCCGAATACTCTGGCACAGTCTTCAAACAACAACCGCGTCCGGATCTGCAAAACAAGTACCACACACCACCGCAGAGAATATAATATTTCACGAGTCCCATCAGCTGACAACTTTTAGTAATGTGACATCACGTCCCTGCCCGATTATTATTTCGAACCGTTTCTTGGACGGCCGCTCCAAATTTCGTGATCCGGCTTTATTGTTACGTCTCATTAAAGCAGAGATCGTGTCCCCTTATTGCGGGATTCTCATCAATACGTGTGTGGGTAATCCAACTGTGCCGCCACACAGCCCCTAGGGAATAGGCGAGTTTCATGGCGTGTGGGGAGGCGTTTGATATTCGCTGCCTTTATAAGGACATAAGGATTCATCTCTTCCACCCACACCTTCTATCCTTCCGTCTACCCACTCTCGAACTCCAGCGCCCAAGTTCTCATCTTTCCTCCCCCAAGAAAGCACTCCAACCATGTCCAGAGTACAGTGCAAGTGGATGGCCTCCACTGTCAAGGAGAAGGACATCACCCAACTTCAGGAGGCCGAATATTTGTCCAGGGAGATGGCCCATCCTCTTCCTGCTAAGGGACAGATCGTCCCCACTCCTGAGCCCCATGAGAGGGTCATGTTCATCCCTCACTTTTTCCACAGCCTGGGAGTTCCTCTCCACCCATTCGTTCGCGGACTCATGTTCTACTATGGGTTGGACTTTCATGATTTGTTCCCCAATTCCTTCCCCACCATCTCGGTGTTTATCGTCGTGTGTGAGGCCTTCCCCCGCATCCCTCCCCACTTCGGACTATGGCTGAAGACCTTTAATGTGAAGCCGAAGGTGGTGGGCGGCGAACACGCAGGATACGGAGGCGCCATCATGAGCAAAATGTCCAACGTCCCGTGGCCCAAAGGCACCTTCATGGAAACTGTCAAGGGATGGCAGAAGTTGTGGTTCTACGTCACTGAGTCTCGCGATGCTGCCTGGGCCGTGGCTCCCAAATTCAAGTCCGGGGCTCCAATGCGGCTTACCTCCTGGCAGGAGAAGGGTCTGGATTGGTCTTCGTCGGACTAGTTGACTGCGCTTCAGACGCGCATCAGGAGCATGATGGAAATGAATGTCAAGCTTGTCGATGTGATTCCGGTGATGCTAATTCACCGGATCCATCCATGCCAGAACCGGGCTTGCCATATGTGGGAGTTCAATCCGGCCAAGCACAATACTCTGCGACAATTCTTTGAAACTACGCACGAGGACATCTGGAAGGTGCTCTTCAAGGCCAACGAGACATGGCAGGAGACAACCGAGGATTGCGGGCACGATCTGGCCCATCCCACCAGTTCGGTAAGTATTCCATGCTTCAAGGCCTATCTCTTTCTGGCTTGCTCAAGGAGGATGTCCCAACTTCCCTATTTTTCCTTTCAGGGTTGGACAAAGAAGGCAGAGCGGATTCGGTGTTCGGCTCCGCTGCCCGAGGAACCTGCCGTCCCTCTTTTGACGAAGATGCTGGTTCTGCCACCCTACGTGGCACCGAAGAAGAAGGCCAAGGGGACCAGAGAAGGCCTTCGTCCCAGGGGTACTTCGGACACGGCGTTTGAATATGCCGAAACTCACTCCGTCGCCGAAGACGGCGAGGAGGAGGAAGAAAGCAACTTCCCCCTCCCCGAGGGGGGGAAGAAGAGGGCGACCTCCATAGATCTAGAAGCGGAGGCGTCCAAGAAGTGAAAGGCTTCCCTCATGGATAGCTCCGTGTGGGACGTCGATAGCAGCCCAGAGCAGCGCCCTCGAAACAAGCCCCTGGCCGAATCGTGAGTATCCGAAGGCCCTCATGCATTCATAAATCCTCCTCTTTCACCTCATAATTCTAACATGTTGAATTATTCATTTGTAGTCCGGCTCATTCCGCCCTCGAGCGATCCTCATCTTCGGGGAACTCGTTGGATCCGAAGGTGATGGACAGCGGGTCCCTTCTAACGGCCTCCTCTCCCAAGGCTACGGACGATGCCGAGGTGTCGTCCTGAAGGACCCCCGGTCAGGGAGAGAAGCAGGAGGCCGTCAGGACGGCGCCAGACGGCGACACCTCGGCCGCCGAACACATGGGGGAGCAAATCCCCATGGAGACTAGCAGTGCGGGCCATGTCCAATTCGGCACCCAACCAAATGTGGTCTCAGAGACCTATACGGCTCCGGAATATGGCAAACAACCTCCTTCATTGGAAGGAGGCATGCCCATTCCGCCGGTGACCTCTGTCCAACCAGAGGCGCCGAATACTCTACTGGAGGCGCTGCAAAGCGCTTCCATCGTTGAGGAACACCGTACCCTCATTGGTGCGGTGCTTGAGAAGATTCAGTCCGCGAAGAGCGGACTGACCGAAGACTGTGCGGGCCTTCTAATAGGCTTTGAGGTAAGCGTTGCATTTATGTGAGAAGAAAGTTACAGTATAGACAGTAGCCCCTGAGACTCTGTGTGATGTTCGGAAATAAAAGCCGAACATAGGATAAAATAGCTACTCGCAGGAGACTAACCATAGATGTCTTTGTGAATAAGCAGGCGTCACTACTGGCCGTGACTTCTCATGCTGCCGAAGTCTCCAGACTGAAGCGGAGGCTGGAACGGACCAAGGAAGAGCTCGGCCGTGCGAAAAAACAGCTGGAGAATACCCAAGGTATGCAATGATCTTGTGTATGTCCAGAAGGGGTGAATAATGTAAGCTGATCGCAGTTGCATGCCATTTATTAGGGGAGGTGACTAAGGTAGAGGCCCTCAAAAAGGTGCTGGCCAAGGCCGAGGAGAGGGCAGTGAAGGAATGAGCCGTCCGGAAAAAGCATGAGGCTAGGGTTAGGGAGGTCCAGCAGGAGCTCGAGGACGCTTTGAAGAAATACGAATCCTTGGAGCGTCAGCATGCGGACCAAGAATCCGAACTTGAGAAGGCCCGCCAGAGTGCACAAGAGGCCCGAACCGAAGCCGAGGCACCCTCCAGGAAATCCAGGAGGCCAAGAAGATCACGGTGGGTAAGGCTTTTATTATGCAAAACAAATATGTGAAGGAGAGGTATCTCTTACTGACCCAGATTTGGAGTTCTCCAGTGGTGTTTGTGGATCTGCCACGCAGCATTTCTAACGTTGCTGAATTCTTCTGAGCCGGAGAAGGGAGCTCGACGGAGAAGTTGTTCTGGTCGCAATACCTTGCACCAGAACATCCGGTGCCCTTGAGTGACCAGCCAAAACAACTAGTCAAACTGCATAGGGTGGCCGAACTAGCCATGAAGGACTTCATAGTCCGGCTGTGTCCAGCCGAAGTTATACCCAGCAAATACTTCAGTCTCGTGAAGCAGCTAGTCGACGCCTGCTCTCGGCTTGACGCCATCAAGCGGTCGGTTTGTATCGAAGGTGCACGGATGGCCTTCGCCCGTGTCAAGATGCAGTGGGCGAAGATGAATGCAGCCACGGTCGCGACCGAAGGACCGCCCGTGGGCAAGGAGTACCGCACACCCGAGCGATATTTTTAGCGAAGTCCTTGAGGGATCCCACATTGTGGCGGAGCAACGTACGAAGGATGTAATCTTCAAATAAATATTGTCTTGCCCTGTAACAAGTTCGGCTATGTAATATAATGTTTGTTTAATATTTTACCTCCTATGCGGCCGTGTTTATGAAATTTTGAGAGTTGGCTAGTCGTCGGCTTCAGCCCCCATGTAGGTAGTACGGGGGTGTTCGGGATGGAATCTAAACACTCTTGATCCAATTTGTTTGGTCCTTAAAGGAGGTGTATAGCGCAACGAACCAGACAATCGGACTATGTGGCTTTATCACCCTCACTTAGCCATAGGAGTTCTACAAGGAAAATTTAGGCGCAGCTCCTAGTATCCGAACTAGGGTACTATAAACACCTGATCGGGCAAAAAGCCGATTCATTGAGTAATGCAGAAAAAATCGCTAAAGATTTGAAACCTCCGAAGAGCTGACTGGCTCTCGCCGCATCATGACAGTCAGTTTTTGGCTTTCTCTACTGAGGTACTTATCTGGATAAGCTAGGACACAATCGCAGTAGTTCTCCCTTTACTACCCTAGCCGATATAGCAGAACGTAAGGTAGTAAGCACAGGAGCCGGGCAACCCAACTGTTGACCAAAGACATGATTCGGAGCCTATGCATATAGTGCTAAATTCGGGGTGCTGAACTATGTTGTAGAAAGTGTTCGGACTTTGTTGCTGTATTATGGGTTGCGATGAAGCCCCTAGCAGATTAAAGCGTACCAAAGTGTAGGGTCGCAACTTTGAGAAAAATCATCAAAGAAAGAAGGAAGAAAGGGTAGTATGCTAGTGCTGCAGGAGTTGGGCCGCAAACTGCTCCATTATAGCGTGGCAGAGGGCACACAAGCAATTTACCCAGGTTTGGGCCACCGTGAGGCGTAAAACCCTACTCCTGCATTGGTGGATTGATGGTGGAATGTGGATAATGCAATGTAGTACACTTGCCCGACAGGGGTCGCTGTATGGCAGTAAGGACTACGCGCGTATGGGGTGTGGGTTCCTCAACTTTCCAACCTTCTAACCCCTCCTACGGGTGCAATGGGCCTCCTTTTATAGATAAAGGGGTCACCACAATGGCAAAGTAGTCATTATCCACTGAAATGATAGCAAACAGTGCTATCATACCTAACTCTGTGGGCTGATAGGGTGCATTAAATGCACCTCTTAGTGTCACATCACTGGTTGCTCGGCAATGCTTGCTGGGCTATGTTGCTAGCTCCACGCCTATTCTCTTAACACGTCGCAGGACGGGTGTCATCTGTGGATTTATTCTATAGGAAATGGTTGCCATGTGGTGAATGGCTGCCGCTTAATCACCTTGTGGCTTGACACCACACTGATTGATGATGTGGGTCATGCTTAAGTGGTTGGTCGGGTGGTTCTGCCCCCGCGAGCCCCCGACAGACCTTGTCGGGGAGCCTTGATTGCCTGCTTCTTATTGTGGCCTCGCCCCTTGCCGGGCTCACCTTCCCCGCATGGGAGGCCCTGCTCTTGCGGATATATTGCTCCCCTGGCCTGATATTTGGTCACTCCGAACTGCATGTTGGTTCTTCAAATCTCTTGGTCCTTGTATTCTGGCCTGGCCTCGGCTTGTCCGTGCACGAGTTAGCGGAAAATGCATACCCCCGTATATTTTCCCCGACACAAAGTCTGCTCGGTTTCAACAAGGCTGGGGGCTCGCATCGAGCTGGCCCGCCATGGCCTCCCCAAGCGACGACAACGGCTTGTGCTGTTGGCCATACGGGAGGGGACACCCCCACGGTGCAGTCTCCGCCATGGCAGCCAGCGTGAGCACAACAGAATCAAGAACCTAATGATGTCTCGATGGCCTCTTCCGACCCTTGAGCACGTCCAGACCGACAGCGAACCCCAACAGATAGGCAAAGGGGAGACGCGCACGTCGTTGTCGAGCGACATCACGACAACCACTGCCGGACCGATTTGTGCGATGGCCCCAATGTCGATGAGCCAGCGCTCGGTATTGGCAGGTGCCTACCTTTAGAGGTTGGGTGCCCTGCCTTTACTTGTGAGTTGCGGCGAGTCTGTTGGCCGTCCGTTCGCACGTTCAAGCCAGAGATACCCGAGAAGTACGATGGGAGGCTAAACCCGACAGAGTTTCTGAGCATCTACACCATCGCTGTTCAGGCTGCCGGAGGAAGAGATGAGAAGGTGTTTGCCAACTACTTCCCTTTGGCCCTTAAGTACAAAATGTGAGGTCTTGGCTGATGCACCTGCCGGAGAACTCCATTTTTTCATGGGCCGACTTGTGCCATGGGTTTATTGGTGCTTTCACCGGCGGCCATCAAGAGCAAGGCCGAACAAGTGACTTGCAGCTTCTCCAACAGAAGGAACACAGACACTCCGTAAGTATATATAGAGATTTAGCAAGATCCATAGGAACATCCCAAATATCCATCCGGCAGCTGTGATAGCTTCCTTCCAGTCCAATGTGCGCAACCACCGGATCCGTTCCAAGATGAATGTGTGGTTGACTGTGAAGGAACTTTATGCCCTACTGAAGAATATTGCACCAACATCGATTCAGAGGATGATGATGAATCTACCAGACAAAAGAAGAGCAAGAAGCGCAATAAGAAGCAGAAGGATAAGGCAATGATGACTGTTGAAGGATCGGGTGCACTTGGTACCGACAACAAGGCTAAGGCTAAGGTCCCCGACAAGGAAGCTACCGTGTGCGCTGATTGCCGGGAGGCCGCGACTGCCGAGAAGGCTGGGAAAGGGGATGGGCCGTATTGGGAGACTCATCGGAGCAAAGGCCACGACCTTCAAGAGTGCTATCGGGTTGAGCAACTCATTAAGAGAGATAGAGTAGAGTATGAGAAGCGTGACAAGGAAAATGGTCAGAATGTTGCTGGCGGTAAGGGCCGAGGTGGTGAAGTAAATCACTACGGAAAAACCCTCAGGAGCAAAGGAAAGCTTGCCGAAGGTCGAGAGAAGGAAGCCTGTCATGATGAGAGTGATGGAGGGGATGTAGAGGGAACCAGTGAGCAGGAGTTTTAGAAGGCCACTGACGCCCTATGCATCGACGGGGGTGCATCTTTGCACACCTCTCAGCGCCAGCTCAAGCGATGGGCATGAGATTTCAATGCCGTAGAACCAGCGCCAGGGGCACGGAAACCACTCAAATGGTCATGCATGCCCATCATCTTTGACAAAGAGGATCATCCTGACCATACCACTATGGTAGGATGTTTGCCATTGTTGGTCTCGCCAATAATTCTTAACCTCAAGGTCACAAAAATGTTGGTGGATGGTGGGGCCGGGTTGAATCCGATCTCCCCGACAGATATCAATAAACATCAGATGGCAGAGGAAGAGTTAAAGGTTACCGTCACATTTCAAGGAGTTAATCCCGGCAGGAGCCATCCTAAGGGAAAGATCACACTGCGAGTAACGTTTGGGGGAGAGCTGAACTACCGGACCGATAAGATTGTGTTTGATGTGGTTGACCTCCCCCTGCCGTACAATGGGATCCTTGGACGCCCAGCCCTAGCTAAATTTATGGTGACATCCCACTGTGCCGACAACACCTTGAAGATGCCTGGGCCTGTGGGAGTCATTACCATCCCATCAGACGAGAAGGATGCTATCATTTGCATGGACAAGACGTACCGGGATGCAGTCGCCACAGAGGCAGCGGCATCAGTAGTTCCCGCCCAAGGAGGACAGAGGAAAGTAGAGGGGTAGCAGGGACGCTGGCAAGGAGTCCAGGAAGCGTGTCTCTTCGGAGTGTGCTGCATATGTTGATGACTTGCCGAAGAGTTCCAACATCAACAAATCCAATGTAACTTCGCCCCAAGTGAAGAAAGTCCCGACATGGCAGGCTGGTGTTGATTGTAATTTCACTATCAACGCCACCCTCGATGACAAATAGGAAAGCACGCTCGTTGCCTTCCTGCGGGCGAATATCAATGTGTTTGCTTGGCAACCATCTTATATCCGTGGTGTTCCCTGGGAGGTAATTGAGCACCACCTTGCTGTCTGCCCACACACGGGACCCGTCAAGCAGAAAGTCCGGAAGCAAGCCTTGGAGATGTAGCAGTTTATTGCACAAGAGATCAAGAAACTTGAAGCAGCTGGTTTGGTCAGAGGAGTGCTACACCCCATGTGGTTGACAAATCCAGTGGTAGTCCAGAAGGCTAACGGGAAGTGGAGGCTTTGCATAGATTTCACAAGATCTCAACAAAACTTGCCCGAAGGACCCGTTCCCCTTGCCGCGTATAGATCAGATTGTGGACTCCACTTCAGGCTGTGATTTGCTCTTGTTTCTGGACGCACATTCTGGATATCACCAAATCTTCATGTCCAAGGAAGACTAAGAGAAGACATAGTTCATCACTCCATGTGGTACGTACTGTTTTGTGTGCATGCCGTTCGGATTAAAGAGTGACGGGTCCACTTTTGCAAGGGCAGTCTAGATTGGTTTTGAGCGACAGCTGCACAGAAACATCGAAGCTTATATGGATGATACTGTGGTCAAGACCAAGGATATGGCCACCCTTATTCATGATTTGGAGGAGAGATTTTCTAATCTGTGCAAGATCAACTTGAAGCTCTACCCAGAGAAGTGTGTGTTTGGCGTTCCCTCTAGCAAGCTACTTGGGTTCTTTGTGTCCCATTGCAGGATCGAAGCCAAACTCGATAAGATTAAAGCTATCGAGCAGATCCAAGCACCAAGGACATTCAAGGATGTGAAGTGTCTGGACGGGTGCATTGCCGTGCTAAGCAGATTCATTTCCAAGTCTAACGAGCGCGCCCTGCCGTTCTTCAAAATTTAGAGGAAGGCAGGGCCCATGAAGTGGACCCCAGAGCCAGAATTAGCTTTGCAAGAGTTGAAGGCCTACTTGTCCTCTGTGCCCACCTTGGTTGCTCCCAAGCCACAAGACATGTTGCTGCTATACTTAGCAGCAACCAACCAAGTGGTTAGCGCAGCCTTGGTAGCACAACGGGAAGTGGATGAAGCGGGAAGTGAGAAAGTACCGATAGAATCAGATAAGAATCATGACAGAAGTGAGCACGACATCAAGGGCAAACCCAAGGACACGGCAAGGAAGAAAGTGGTGCAACGCCCAATGTACTTTCTCAGCTCCTTACTACAGGGGGCTAGATCGAGGTACTCTGGCGTGTAAAAGTTGATCCTTGTTACCATCATGGCCTCAAGGAAACTGCACCACTACTTCCAAGCCCATGATATCACTATTGTCACTCGTTTCCCATTGCAAAGGATACTCCGAAACCCTGAGGCTACCAGCAGAATAGTGGAATGGGCTTTGGAGTTATCCAATTTTGGTTTGAAATTTGAGAGCACATCAACAATCTAGGGCAGGGCATTGGTAGAGTTAATTGCAGAATGAACGCCAACCCCTGATGAGGAAGTACCAGAGACAGTTATCCCCGGCAATGAATCTCCCCAAGAATGGATTATGTATTTCTATGGTGCCTTTTCCCTACAAGGTGCAGGAGCTGGCGTGCTTGTTGTCGTGCCCTTTGTGGAGCACTTGAAGTACGTAGTCCAGATGCATTTTTCCTAGGAAGAGGCAACCAACAATACAACAGAGTATGAAGGGCTCCTTCGCGGGCTCAGGTTTGCCGCAGAATTGGGAATTAAGAAGCTGGTCATTCGAGGAGATTCATAGCTTGTGGTGAGATAAGTCAACAAGGATTACCAAAGCCCATTGATGGAGGCATACGTCGAGGAAGTGAGGAGATTGGAGGAACGCTTTGACGGATTGCAAACAGAGCACGTACCACGTGCAAAAAATAGCATAGCTGATCATCTGTCAAAGTGTGTTGTGTAGAAGCTTCCTGTGGAACTTGGGACTTTTGTTCTCCATCTTACTCAACCCTCCGCATCCCCAACAACAATGGCCTGGAAAAGGAGAAAATTGGACTCCGGTAAGCCTCTCCCGGTAGAGCCGCCCACTCCTGGCAGAGACCCTGCCGACAACAACTCCTCACCACCTGCCGGATCGCACCCTCCAGCTAGGCCCATGGACCCCGTGAATGAGGAACGTGCCCCCGCAGTTGAGCAAGTGCCGCTAGTCCTTGTTGCCAAGCCCCAGACTCCAACTTGGGCAAGGCACATAGTCCACTTCCTGCGAACTGGAGAGCATCCCGGCGACCAAGATGAAACTGAAAGAGTAGCCTAGAGGGTCAGTATGTATCAGTTTGTCAATGAAACTCTATACAGAAGGAGACCCAATGGTGTGAAATTGAAGTGCGTCCGCCGGGAAGAGGGAATGGAACTACTGGTTGAGATACACAAAGGCATGTGCGGCTCCCACATTGGATCAAGGGTACCAGTTGGGAAAGCATTCCGGCAAGGATTCTATTGGCCCAAAGACCTCCAAGATGAGTTCGAGCTAGTCACCAAGTGTGAGCCTAGCAGTTCCATTCCAAGAACATCCACCTGCCTACCCAAGCTCTTCAAAAAATCCCTCTATCAAGGCCATTTTTGGTCTGGGGCCTCGATATCCTCAGCCCTTTCCCCCGAGCAATCGAGGGCTCTGAATTCTTGTTCGTTCCCATCGACAAGATTACAAAGTGGCCGTAAGTGACCGCCGTGAGAAAGGTGACTGCTCAGTCAGCTTTCATGTTCTTGAAAGAATTGGTGTGCCATTTTGGAGTTCCGACAAGGATTATTACTGACAACGACACCTAGTTCATGAGTCGTGCCTTCATGCAATATGTGCATGCCCTCAGATGCAAGATCTCATTTGCCTCTATTGCACATCCCAGGAGCAATTGGGAAGCAGAGAGGGCGAACGCTGAAGTGCTGCGAGGACTCAAGACAAGAAACTTTGATACGCCGCGGAAGCATGACAGCTGGTTGATTGATGAGCTTCCAGTAGTTCTCTAGTCCCTCAGAACAACACCAAATCTAGCTACCAGGTAGACTCCCTTCTCCCTAGTCTACGGGGCAGAAGCAGTTATCCCCACGGAACTCATTTACGGGTCGCCCTAAGTGCTTGCGTATGACGAAGTAGCGCAAGATCAGGACCATCATGATGACATTGTGGTGCTCGAGGCGAACCGTCTCTGGGCTGCTATGCATGCTACACGCTATCAGCAGGCCCTGCGTCGCTATCATAGCTGCAGGGTTCATGACCGGTGTTTTGAGGAAGGCGACCTTGTCCTTAGGCGCATTTAGTCCGCCAAGGGTACAAACAAGTTGACACCGAAGTGGGAAGGCCCTTACCGGGTAGTACGAGTCACCAGACCTGGCGCAGTCCGTCTGGAGACCGGAGATGGCATTCAATTGCAGAACTCATGGAATATTGAGCATCTCCGCAAGTTCTACCCAAAAGGCGCTGTTGTCGGGCCCGGCCCAGCAGCCACCCTTTTGTACAGGCCTTGCCTCAGTTGCATGTAACCCCTTGTACAAAGCCAGGCGATGACCCTGAGCAGGAGAGAAATAAACGAAGCATTGGTGGACTCCCGACCAAGTTGCATGCATGCATGAGCATTCCAAGAGCATTGCATAAAGCATTTCATGAGCATTTGCATATGCATATAGATAGGATCACATCTTGCATCACTCCCATCTGCATGAAGCAGCAGGTTCCTGGCGTGAACTTGGCCCCTACAAGGAGTTGGGAAGATGGACCAACATTGCGATCTCTGGCAAGCCAAACAGATAAGTTATACCTCTTGTCCATTAGTGTTATGTAATCTATAACTTGTCCATGAGAAAACTTTGCCACTCTTTTGAGACTTAGGTGCTCCCATCCTTGACTCGAACGTTGCTTCGGTCAGGATGGTCGCGGTAGCCTTTGGTAAAAGGAGGTTGGCGGGGGGCTGGTCCCTTTATTTTTTGCCCGGTAGACACAGTTCTCAGGCAAACAAAAGGGTGTCGGTAGGGTGCCCTGCCGGGGAAAACTCGTTTATTTACAGTAAGGAGGCATCCCACTTCTGCATGGACATATGCATGCACGGGTTCCCGACAAGGTTCATCTTTTTCATTAATATGCTCATAATTTAAGTGCAAGCATTACATACCACAAACATGGACTCAATATATTACATTATTTGAATTAAAATTTGGCATATGCCTACAGATTTAAGATTGAAAAAAGATAAGTGCCCCATGATGCCTTTGCCCTTATCCATCTCCTTTAGGAAGAGGTCGAGGAGGCTGGTGGGGGACCCAGCTAGGATTCGGCGCCTCCCCAGGATCAGAACTGTGCCGCTCCCTAGTAGGGAGGAAGAAACCAGAGGGCAGGCATGGATGGTGACGCTGCCCGAGGACTAGATGGGGAACACAGAGTCGCCGGCAAACACGACTCGTCGGAACGGTCGTCTCTGTTTTTGACGCGTCGTGGGTTGCCGCCACCGTCCGCATTACTACCACCCGAAGACCTCAGTTCGGGCGCCATGCTCCATGGGTTCTCCCACAGAGAGCATGGCTATCCCCAATAGCCATGATGTCAAAAGCCATCGCATGTTCCGAAGACGTGTATGGGAGCAAAGAGCCCTCCAACCCGACAAGAGGACAACGCCGGGGAGGAGTCAGATTCACCCTTGCTAATGGCGGCTCTTCTTTGTGACTCCTCCCTAGCACCGCGAAGGGAAGAAGAATGGGGGGCGACTGACTACCACGTGTCATACCCACTACGAGCTTCGACATGGTGTCATCTGCATCCCCTCCCACTAAAATCAAGGCTACGGGCGGCCCCGCGGCAAGCACGGCAGAATTGCCACTTCCGTTGTTGTGCCCGCACCGTCCGAGTACCCCTTTCAGATCCAGGAAAAGCCTGGGAATGGAGCTCGGGGCCAGGCCCTAGGATTTTCTCTCCATCATAACCAGCAAGAAGCAAAAAACAGAGGATGGGGGAATGCAAGGATGAATGACTCCGCCATCCCTTTTATAGGCAGGCCGGGGAGGGGAGCCACTCCCTCACCAGGCGGCCACCGTCCTCCTCCACCAATTCGAGTAGGCCAGGCCCTCGCCTTAATACTCTCCCGTGCCATGCGCCTCCATTACCTACCTAATACGTCCATTTTGCATCATGCTTTTATATTGATATTTATTGCATTATGGGCTGTTATTGCACGTTATGTCACAATACTTATTCCTATTCTCTCTTATTTTACGAAGTTTACATGAAGAGGGAGAATGCCGGCAGCTGGAATTCTGGGCTGGAAAAGGAGGAAATATTAGAGACCTATTACACAACTCCAAAATTCCTGAAACTTCACGGGAGAATGTTTCAGAGTATATAAAAAATATTGGGTGAAGGAAGCACCAGAGGGGGGCCACCTACCATCCACGAGGGTGGGGGCGCGCCCTACCCCCTGGGCGCGCCCCCTGCCTCATGGGTCCCCTAGCAGCCCTCTAATGCCCATCTTCTGCTATATGAGGCCTTTCATCCTGGAAAAAATCATAAGCAAGCTCACGGGATGAAACTCCGCCGCCACGAGGCGGAACCTTGGCGGGACCAATCAAGGGCTCCGACGGAGCTGTTCTGCCGGGAAACTTCCCTCTGGGAGGGGGAGATCATCACTATCATTATCAACATCAATCCTCTCATCGGGAGAGGGTCAATCTCCATCAACATCTTCAACAGAACCATCTCATCTCAAACCCTAGTTCATCTCTTGTATCCAATCTTTGTCTCAAAACCTCAGATTGGTACCTATGGGTTACCAGTAGTGTTGATTACTCCTTGTAGTTGATGCTAGTTGGTTTATTCGGTGGAAGATCATATGTTCAGATCCTTTATGCATATTAATACCCCTCTTATTATGAACATGAATATGATTTGTGAGTAGTTACGTTTGTTCAAGAGGACATGGGATAAGTCTTTCTATAAGTAGTCATGTGAATTTGTTATTCGTTTGATATTTTGATGAGATGTATGTTCTCTTTCCTCTAGTGTTGTCATGTGAACGTTGACTACACGACACTTCACCATTGTTTGGGCCTAGAGGAATGCATTGGGACGTAATAAGTAGATAAAGGGTTGCTAGAGTGACAGAAGCTTAAACCATAGTTTATGAGTTGCTTTGTAAGGGGCCGATTTGGATCCATATGTTTCATGCTATGGTTAGGTTTACCTTAATACTTCTTTTGTAGTTGCGGATGCTTGCAAGAGGGGTTAATCATAACTGGGATGCTTGTCCAAGGAAGGGCAACACCCAAGCACCGGTCCACCCACATATCAAATTATCAAAGCACCGAACATGAATCATATGAACGTGATGAAAACTAGCTCGACGATAATTCACATGTGTCCTCGGGAGCGTTTTCCTTTATATAAGAGTTTGTCCAGGCTTGTCCTTTGATACAAAAAGGATTTGGCAATCTTGCTGCTCCTTATTTACTTTTACTATTTGTTAACCGTTACAAATTACCTTATCACAAAACTACATGTTACCGATAATTTCAGTGCTTGCAGAGAACACCTTGCTGAAAACTGCTTATCATTTCCTTCCTCATTGGGTTCGACACTCTTACTTATCGAAAGGACTATGATAGATCCCCTATACTTGTGGGTCATCAAGACTCTTTTCTGGCGCCGTTGCGGGGAGTGAAGCGCCTTTCGTAGGTGAAATTTGGTAAGGAAAAATTTATATATTGTGCTGAAATTTACTGTCACTTGTTAGTATGGAACGTAATCCTTCGAGGGGCTTGTTCGGGGTATCATGACCCGGACCAGTAGAGCAAAAAGTTGCTCCTCAACCTACTAAACCTACTGAAAATGTTTACTTTGAAATTCCTCCGGGTATGCTAGAGAAACTTCTAGCTAATCCTTTCACAGGTGATGGAACATTATATCCCGATTTGCACCTAATTTCTGTGGATGAAGTTTGTGGATTATTCAAGCTTGCAGGTATGCCCGAGGATGTTATCAAGAAGAAGGTCTTCCCTTTATCTTTGAAGGGAAATGCATTGACATGGTTTAGACTATGTGATGATATGGGATCATGGAACTACAACCGATTGAAATTGGAATTTCATCAGAAGTTTTAGCCTATGCATCTTGTTCATCATGATCATAATTATATATATAATTTTTGGCCTTGTGAAGGAGAAATCATCGCTCAAGCTTGGGGGAGGCTTAAGTTAACGTTATATTCATGCCCCAATCATGAGCTCTCAAGAGAATTTATTATTCAAAATTCTTATGCTCGGCTTTCTCTCGATAATCGCTCCATGCTCGATATTCTGGTACTGGCTCTTTTATGACGAAGACTATTGAATTCAAATTGGATTTATTGGAAAGAATTAAATGCAACTCTGAAGAATGGGATCTCGATGAAGGTAAGGACTCAGGTATAACACCTAAGTTTGATTGTGTTAAATCTTTTATGGAGACCGATGCTTTCCGTGAATTTAGCACTAAATATGGACTTGACTCTGAGATAGTAGCTTCTTTCTGTGAATCCTTTGCTACTCATGTTGATCTCCCTAAGGAGAAGTGGTTTAAATATAATCCTCCCATTGCAGTAAAAGTAGTTGCACCTATTAAAGTTGAAGAAAAGACTATCACTTATAATGATTCTGTTGTTCCTACTGCTTATATTGAGAAACCACCTTTCCATGTTAGAATAAAGGACCATGCTAAAGCTTCAACTATGGTTCGTAAGAGTAATACTAGAACACCTACTCCCTCTGAGAAAATTAAAGTTGAACCTAGTGTTTCTATGGTTAAAGATCTCTTGGCCGATAATGTTGATGGGCATGTTATTTACTTCTATGATGAAGCTGCTAGAATTGCTAGACCAGATACTAAAAATAAATATAGACCTATTGTAGGCATGCCTGTTATTTCTGTTAAAATAGGAGATCATTGCTATCATGGGCTTATGTGATATCGGTGCTAGTGCAAGTACAATACCTCATTCCTTATACAAAGAAATTATGCATGCTATTGCACCTGCTGAGATAGAAGAGATTGATGTTACAATTAAACTTGCCAATAAAGAAACTATTTCACCAGTTGGGATTGTTAGATATGTTGAAGTCTTGTGTGGGAAAGTTAAATACCCTGCTGATTTTCTTTTTCAGGGATCCCCACAAGATGAATTTTGTCCCATTATATTTGGTAGACCCTTCTTGAATACTATTAATGCTAGGATAGATTGCAAAAAGGATGTGGTTGCTATTGGTTTGGGGGATATGTCTCACGAGTTTAATTTTGCTAAATTTTGTAGACAACCCCATGATAAAGAATTGCCTAGTAAACATGAAATTATTGGTCTTGCTTCTATTGTTGTGCCTCCTAATGATCCTTTAGAACAATATTTGATAGACCATGAAAATGATATGTTTATGAATGAAAGAAAGGAAATAGATGAAGTATTCTTTAAACAGGGACCTATTTTGAAAGACAACTTGGCTGTTGAAATCCCAGGGGATCCTCCTCCACCCAAGGGTGATCCCGTGTTTGAGCTTAAACCTTTAGCTGATACTCTTAAATATGCTTATCTTGATGATAAAGAGATATATCCTATTATGATTAGTGCTAGCCTTTCAGAACATGAAGAAAAGAAATTATTGAAAACTCTGAAGAAGCATCATGCTGCTATTGGATATACTCTTGATGATCTTAAGGTTATTAGTCCCACTCTTTGCCAGCACAAAATAAAATTGGAGAAAGACGCGAAACCAGTTGTTCATCACCAACGACGGTTAAATTCTAAGATGAAAGAAGTTGTAAGAAAAAAATACTAAAGCTTCTAGAAGCAGGTATAATTATCCCGTTGCTGATAGTCAGTGGGTAAGCCCTGTCCATTGTGTCCCTGAGAAGGGAGGTATTACTATTGTTCCTAATGATAAAGATGAATTGATCCCACAAAGAATTCTTACAGGTCGTAGAATGGTAATTGATTTTTGCAAATTAAATAAAGCTACTAAAAAGGATCATTACCTGTTACCTTTTATTGATCAAATGCTAGAAAGACTATCCAAACATACACATTTTTGCTTTCTTGATGGTTATTCTGGTTTCATTGAAATACCTGTGTCAAAAGAGGATCAAGAAAATACCACTTTTACTTGCCCTTACGGTACCTTTGCTTATAGACGTATGCGGTATGCCTTTTGGTTTATGCAACGCACCTGCTATGTTTCAAAGATGTATGACTGCTATATTCTCTGATTTTTGTGAAAAGATTGTTGAGGTATTCATGGATGATTTCTCCGTATATGGAACCTCTTTTGATGATTGCTTAAGCAACCTAGATCGAGTTTTACAACAATGTGACGAAACTAATCTCGTCTTGAATTGGGAGAAGTGCCACTTTATGTTTAATGAAGGTATTGTCTTGGGGCATAAAATTTCTGAAAGAGGTATTGAAGTTGATAAAGCTAAAGTTGATGCTATTGAAAAGATGCTGTGTCCTAAGGACATTAAAGGTATAAGAAGTTTCCTTGGTCATGCCGGTTTTTATAGGAGGTTCATTAAGGACTTCTCTAAACTTTCCAGGCCTCTGACTAATCTCTTACAAAAGATGTTCCTTTTGTATTTGATGATGATTGCGTAGAAGCATTTTAAATACTTAAGAAAGCTATGATTTCTGCACCTATTGTTCAGCCACCTGATTGGAATTTACCCTTTGAAATTATGCGTGATGCTAGAGATTATGCTATAAGGGCTGTTTTATGACAAAGGGTTGATAAGAAATTAAATGTTATCCAATATGCTAGTAAGACTCTGGACAAAGCCCAGAGAAATTATGCTACTACTGAAAAAGAATTTTTAATGGTTGTATTTGCTTGTCATAAGTTTAGACCTTATATTGTTGATTGATTTGAAAGTAACTATTCAGACTGATCATGCTGCTATTAAATATCTTATGGAAAAGAAAGATGCTAAACCTAGACTTATTAGATGGGTTCTCTTGCTTCAAGAATTTGACTTGCATATTATTGATAGAAAGGGAGCTCAGAACCCCGTTGCAGACAACTTGTCTAGGTTAGAGAAAGTTCTTGATGACCCACTACCTATTGATGATAGCTTTCCTGATGAACAATTAGCTGTCATAAATGATTCTCGTGCTGCTCCATGGTATGCTGATTATGCTAATTATATTTTTGCTAAATTTATACCACCTAGTTTCACATACTAGCAAAATAAAAAGTTTTTCTATGATTTAAGACATTACTTTTGGTATGACCCTCACCTTTATAAAGAAGGAGTAGGTGGTGTTATTAGACGTTGTGTACCTAAGCATGAACATGAACAGATCCTACGCAATTGTTACTCTGAGGCTTATGGAGGACACCATGCTGGAGATAGAACTGCACATAAGGTATTGCAATCCAGTTTTTATTGGCCTACTCTCTTCAAAGATTCCCGTAAGTTTGTATTATCTTCTGATGAATGTAAAAGAATTGGTAACATTAGTAGACGTCAATAAATGCCTATGAATTATTCACTTGTTATCGAACCATTTGATGTTTGGGGCTTTGATTATATGGGACTGTTTCCTTCCTCTAATGGGTATACGTATATTTTAGTTGTTGTTGATTACATTACTAAGTGGGTAGAAGCTATTCCAACTAGTAGTGCTGAACATAACACCTCTATTAAGATTCTTAAAGAAGTTATTTTTCTGAGGTTTGGAGTCCCTAGATACTTAATGACTGATTGTGGTTAACATTTTATTCATGGTGTGTAACACCCCGAATATGATTTACCTAATATGTAATCCAACTCTTGCTGTTTCCGACGTTAAATTATTTTATTTTCTCGGGTTCGGGTTTTTGTCTCCGCGTGTTGTTGTCGTTGTCATGCATCTCATATCATGTCATCATGTGCATTGCATTCGCATACGTGTTCGTCTCATGCATCCGAGAATATTCCCCGTTGTCCGTTTTGCATTCCGGCGCTCCGTTCTCCTCCGGTGGTCTTTTCTACCTTTCTTTCGTGTGTGGGGGTTAAACATTTCCGGAATGGACCGATACTTGCCAAGCGGCCTTGGTTTACTACCGGTAGACCGCCTGTCAAGTTTCGTACCATTTGGACTTCGTTTGATGCTCCAACGGTTAACCGAGGGACCGAAAAGGCCTCGTGTGTGTTGCAGCCCAACACCCCTCCATTTTGGCCCAAAACCCACCAAAACCCTCTCCATCATCTAGATCGTTCGATCATGATCGCGTGGCCGAAAACCGCACCTCATTTGGATACTCCTAGCTCTCTCTATGCCTATAAATACCACCCCCATTCGAAATCCTGGTTCTTCTTCCCCTAACCCTAGTCTCCTCCCACCTCTCGCCACCGGACGCGTCCGCTTCGGGCCGGACGTGTCCGACCCAGCCGCCGCCGCCACGTGGCGCCCTCCGGTTCGCCCGCCGCCCGCGCCCACTTCGCCGGCCCGCAGGGCCAGCGGTAGGCCCTCCCGGCCCGCAGCCTCGCCACGCGTCCGGCCGCCGCCCTCTCCGCCGCCGGCCCGGGGAGCCCAAGTCGGGCCCCCGAGGCCCGTTCGCCGCCCCGCGCCTGGGAGCGCCCGACGCCGCCGCCGAGGCTGCGCCTCCCCCGACGCCGCCACCCACCCTCACCGCGCCGCCACGCCACTCCACCGGCGGCCCACGCCTCGCCGCTGCTCCGGCCGCCTTGCGCCGCCAACCTCCGGTCGCCGGAGCCCCCAAGTCCGGCGCCGCCTCGCCACCCCGCATCTCCTTCAACTCCGGCCACCTCGCCGGCCTTGTTGCCCTCCTCCTCCGCCGGCTTCTCTCCGGCGAGCTCAAGCTCCAAGTCCGGCCGACGAACCTCGGGGCACGTGCAACCCTGGATCTGGATCTGAGATCCGAAATCTCGGGGTTGACTTTTTGTCCCTAACCCTAATAATTTGCGTTTTTCATCATGTTGTATCTCCGCATCCGTAGATCCGTTTTGGACATATAGCATATCAAAATGTTCGCCTCGGAGAGCTCATCATATCATCTCATTGCATCATTTTCATTTGAGTTCATCTTGTTGCCCGAAATGTTGTTGGAAGAGTGCTATTTGAGTTAGTTGTCAGATCTGCTGCTCCAAATAGCTATTTGTCATTTTTGCCATGATTATTGTGTGCATGATATGCCCATGAGCTCTACATATGTTTTGTTATATGCTTTGCCATCTTTCCAGAGGTGCAATCCATGTATTTTTGTGATGTGTGTGGTGACTAGCACAAGCTTGCAAAGTGGTGCATTCGTTAATGCTGATTTCAGGGATTTAGCAATTCCACTAAGTCCTTGATCTGTTTTTATCAATATGCCATATGTTCATGTTGTTTCCTAGTGATTCGTGCCTCTTTTGAGGATGATCAGTAAGGATGTTTTGTTAATCTTGTAGTGCTATATCCATACATGTCTTTGTTTGCAATTATGGAGCACCGTAGCTTGAGTCAATCGAGCTCTACTTTTGCTATTTCATGAATCTGGGCAGATTGTCTACTTGTTAGCGATTTTGCCGAGGATGTTGTAGTTGATCCGTGCATGCTATGTTATTGTTCTTGCCATGTCTAGTTTGTATAATGTGTATTCTTGATGGATGTATGCTTAGATTGTCATGACATGCTCTGTAGTGAGTGCATCGAGGTCGTAAACATGCCTACTTGATATCTGATTTGCATGTTCCAGTTTTTCTCTAAGTCTGAGAACTGATTATGTTTTTGCCATGTTCACATGCTTGCAATTGTATTTTCTGATCCCTTTTGGCTCAAGGTCACTAAGGGACTTTTGTTAAGCTCTTTGAGTAGCTCCATGACGTGCCTTGCTTTGCCATGTTAAGTTCCTGTAGCATATTGTTTTATTGCTCCAAAGTGTGCTACCTGATCTGAAATTCCAGACAAGTGTTAATTTCACCAAGTCTGAAACCTGTTTACCAATTGCACTTTTTCCATGCTTGTTTGAACCTGTTAATGGATGAATTGGCTGTAGCTCAGTGTTCATCTTTTGCTAAGCATCATGAATTGATCCCTACCATGTATTTTTTTGTCATGTTTGGGTGATGTAGCATGTTTTTCTTGTTGCATTTAGATGGCTATTTGTTGTATATCACAGACCGGTGCCATATTGAATTGCTTGCCATTTCCAAACCGTACATCCAATTCCGGCGTTCTTTATATCGATTGAAACCGAAATTACCTCACCTTTCCAGTGGAACACTTGGTTTTCCATGTTGAGGCAGGTCCATTCATTCCTTGTCAAATCTTGCATATGCATCACATATCGCATCCCGCATAGCATACCATGTTCGCATCATGTTGTTTGAGCTTTGCACGTGGTTAATTGTGTCCTTTTTGCTTGTTTGTCTTGTTTGGGTAGAGCCGGGAGATGAGTTCGCTAAGGAGGAGCCTGTTGAGTTTGCTTTCGAGGATCTAGTCAACTCTGACAACTTTGCAGGCAAGATGATCATACCCTCGAAATCACTTCTATCTTTGCTTTGCTAGATGCTCGCTCTTTTGCTATGCCTATGCTATGATGCCTACCACTTGCTTATCATGCCTCCCAAATTGCCATGTCAAACCTCTAACCCACCATGTCCTAGCAAGCCGTTGATTGGCTATGTTACCGCTTTGCTCAGCCCCTCTTATAGCGTTGCTAGTTGCAGGTGAAGATTGGAGATCGTTCCTTGTTGGAACATTATTTTCTTGTTGGGATATCATTATATTATCTTGTTATCTTAATGCATCTATATACTTGGTAAAGGGTGGAAGGCTCGGCCTTTTGCCTAGTGTTTTGTTCCACTCTTGCCGCCCTAGTTTTCCGTCATATCGGTGTTATGTTCCCGGATTTTGTGTTCCTTACACGGTTGGATGATAATGGGAACCCCTTGATAGTTCGCCTTGAATAAAACTCTTCCGGCAATGCCCAACCTTGGTTTTACCATTTGCCACCTAGCCTCTTTTTCCCTTGGGTTTCCGGAGCCCGAGGGTCATCTTATTTAAACACCCCTGGGCCAGTGCTCCTCTAAGTGTTGGTCCGAACTGGGTAGCCTGCGGGGCCACCTCGCGGAAACTCGAGGGTTGGTTTTACTCGTATCTTGACCTATCTGAGTGTGCCCTGAGAACGAAATATGTGCAGCTCCTATCGGAATTTGTCGGCACATTCGGGCGGTGTTGCTGGATTTGTTTTAACTTGTCGAAGTGTCTTGTAGAACCGGGATACCGAGTCTAATCGGAATGTCTCGGGAGAAGGTATATCCTTCGTTGACCGTGAGAGCTTGTCATGGGCTAAGTTGGGACTCCCCTGCAGGGATTTGAACTTTCGAAAGCCATGCCCGTGGTTATGGGCAGATGGGAATTTGTTAATGTCCGGTTGTAGATAACTTGAACCTTAACTTAATTAAAATGAATCAACTGTGTGCGTTACTGTGATGGTCTCTTCTCGGCAGAGTCCGGGAAGTGAACATGGTGTTGGAGTAATTCTTGCCACAGGTTGTTCTCTAGTTATTCGTTCATGCTTTGCCTTCTCTTCTCGCTCTCTTTTGCGAACAGGTTAGCCACCATATATGCTAGTCGCTTGCTGCAGCTCCACATATTACCTTGCCTTACCTATAAGCTTAAATAGTCTTAATCGCGAGGGTGCGAGATTGCTGAGTCCCTATGGCTCACAGATTACTTCCAAACCATATGCAGGGCCAGACGACTCCGTTCCAGATGACGCGCTTGAGCTCAAGTGGGAGTTCGACGAGGACTCACGCCGTTACTATGTGTCTTTCCCTGATGATTAGTAGTGGTGCCCAGTTGGGGCGATCGGGACCGTGTCGCATGTTGGGTTGATCTTTTATTTTGGCACCGTAGTCGGGCCATGAGTGATTGGATGATGTAATGCTATTTATCTACTTTGATTGATGTGGCGAGTGTAAGCCAACTATGTACCTTCCCCTTTTATTATTTATATTACATGGGATGTTGTGAAGATTGTCTTACTTGCGACATTGCTTTCAATACGATTATGCCTCTAAGTCGTGCTTCGACACGTAGGAGATATAGCCGCATCGAGGGCGTAACAAGTTGGTAATCAAAGCCTTCCCCAACCTTAGGAGCCCCCACTGCTTGATCGTTTTTAGCAGCCGTTGTTGGGTCTAGAAAAATATTTTGAGTCATTTAGGAATTATAAATCGGAGAGTTTAGGAATTCTTTTTACTCCCCAGTCTCCTCATCGCTCTGGTAAGGCATCCTGATGTAGAGTTTTGACTCTTCTCTTCTCAAATTTCACTAAATTTTTTTAGGATCACATAGGTATCTTGGAATCGTACCGATGGTTTTGTGATGAGAACATTGTTCTTGGTGCCTCCTGTCATTTTGGGGTTGTGGTAGTGTCCCGGGGATTTGAGCTCCGAGGTGTTGTCGTCACAATTTTATCATTGCAGTTCTGGAGTACCTGAGTTTAGTACGCCGACATCAAAAATCTCTTTTATGAAGTTGTTGGTGAGATAACCTCGACGCCACCCAGTACTGGGGCGGGAGTTCGGGAGTATTGCCATAACTTGTATAACGGATGCTTTTTGAAGGTTGAGGTAGATGGTTTCCGAAGTTTTTCTCGGTTATGTGTTGAAGGATGGATACAGCTGGATGTAGGATTTGCTAGATTTGGGTGAGATATTATGCTTCCCCTGTATCCCCAACACCTGATTGCATAACCGGAAAGGTTCGGGAGTTTCATCGGTGGGAATTCTTGTAGATCTAGTTCTTCTTCCACGGATATTTTGTTTGAGATTGGGATTTCTTACCAAGTATTCGTTCTTGATCCATACCTTGTTGATTTATTCCTCTACCTAAATTCTAAGTGGCTTCTCAATTTATGGATATGTGACCATTTCAATTGGAATGCATTCATTCATTTTGTTTGGATGTGAAGACTATATGTAGCAATTTCATCCCGCTTGATTCAGCTTCAATTTTATCTGTCGATGTGCTAACGGATGTCACCCTCTTCAGGATGGCTCCCGCTAAGAGCAGCAATCAAAATCAGAATCAGAATCAGGATCCGCCACCACCTCCTCCTCCTCCGGAGGCATGGCAAGCTGTGATGGCTGCTACCAATGCAAACACGCAGTTGATCATGCAAATTCTTCAAGAGCGCAATCAAGCGAACCAAGCGAACCAAGGCAACCAAGGCAACAATCAGATTCACTTTGCTACACTCAACCAGTTCTTTGCAAATCAGCCAAAGACCTTCAGCAATTGTGTTGAGGCAACTGATGCTAACGATTGGCTTGTGGACTTGTGCAAGCATTTCGAGTGTAGTAACATCAGGCCTGAGGACTTTGTCAAGTTCGCTTCCTTCCAACTCAAAGACCAAGTTGCAGAATGGTTCCAGCAGTACAAGGATTCCAGAGGTGGCCGTGTGATTACCTGGGATGAGTTCTGTCAAGACTTCAAATCTCATCATATTCCTCAGAGTGTGGTTGAAAGCAAGCGTGAGGAATTCCGCAACCTGAAGCAAGGCTCTTTGTCTGTCTATGACTACAATAAGTTTTTTCAGAAGCTTGCCCACTTTGCTAAGCAGGACGTCCCTGACGAGAAGAGCATGATATACCAGTTCAGGGGTGGTCTCAGAGAAGAAATCCAGCTAGCTCTTGTTCTCTTTGAGCCCTTGAGGTACGATGAGTTGTACAACATGGCATTGAAGCAAGAGGCTGCTCAATTGAAGTGTGATGCTTCCAAGAAGCGAGTCAGAGATGCTACTCCTTCTTCCTCTACTCAAGTGGCCAAGCAGTAGAAGTATTGGCTTCCTCCTCCTCCGTTCCGTCAGCCGTATCAGAAGAGCAAAGGTGGCAGTGGATCTTCCCACCCACCCAACCCTAGCTTTCAGAACAAGACTTCGTCTCAAGCTCCAAGATCGAGTGCTCCGTATCACCGTCCGCTTTCAGAGGTCACGTGCAACAAGTGCCAACAGAAGGGTCACTATGCCAACAAATGCTTCAACCAGAGGCGCCTCCCTCCTCCTCCTCCTGTGAGATCGGCAAGTACAGTTGTGGTCAAGCATAACCCCAAGCACGCCAAGGTCAACTTGATGAGCGCAGGTCAGGCAGAGGACTCGTCAGATGTCATCATGGGTAACCTTCCTGTTAACGATATTCCTGCAAGAGTTCTTTTTGACACTGGTGCATCGCATTGTTTCGTGTCAAAGCCATTTTTTTACCAAGCATGAATTCATTTCTTCTCATTTGGGTAAACAAATGGATATCGTTTCTCCTGGCAAATGCTTGAGTGCAAGTCTGGAGGTTCCAGATGTTACTATCACCTTGGGCGACTACAAGTTCCTTTCTTCCCCAATGGTTCTTGGTGACTCGGATATTGATCTTATTCTCGGAATGGATTGGCTTTCTAAGCACAAGGCTCAACTTGATTGTGCAGCCAGGCAGATTCAATTGACTCATTCGTCTGAGGATGTAATTGTCTTTGCTGCTCGGGATAATACAATCCGTCTGTTTTCTCTCAATGAGAAGGGTGAACTGGATGCCATCTCGCAAATCCTAGTTGTTTGCGAATATCAAGACGTCTTTCCAAAAGAGCTTCCAGGAATGCCTCCGCACCGGCCAGTTGAATTCGTCATCAATCTTGAGCCTGGCACGGAACCAGTGTGCAAGCGTCCCTACAAGCTCGGACCTGAAGAGTTGAAGGAGCTGAAGAAGCAACTCAATATTCAAGAGCGAATGGGTCTCATCCGACCTAGTTCCTGTCCGTGGGGTTGTGGAGTTCTTTTTGTGAAGAAGAAGGATGGAACAGACCGACTTTGTGTTGACTACCGTCCATTGAACAAGAGGACTATCAAGAACAAGTACCCACTTCCCAACATCAACGAGTTGTTCGAACAACTCAAAGGTGCCCAAGTATTCTCCAAGCTTGATCTCCGTATGGGTTATCACCAGATTCGAATCCGTGAGCAAGATATTCCCAAGACGGCTTTCAGGACAAGCTATGGTTCATATGAATACACTGTCATGTCTTTTGGCCTCGTCAACGCTCCTCCGACTTTCTCTTGCATGATGAACTTCATCTTCATTGCCTACACCAATGACTTTGTTTTGTTCTATCTCGACGACATTCTGCTCTTTTCGAAGAACAAGGAAGATCATGCCAAGCACTTGCGTTTGGTACTCGATAAGCTTAGGGAACACTAGTTCTACGCCAAGTTCTCAAAGTGCGAATTTTGGCTCGATGAGGTTCTTTATCTTGGGCATATCATCTCTACCAAGGGCATTGTGGTGAATCCTGAGAAGGTGTCTGCAATTGTGAATTGGGAACCACCTCAGAACATGAAGCAACTCCATAGCTTCCTCGGTCTCGCAAGCTACTGTCGAAGGTTCGTTGAGAACTTTTCAAAGATCGTGAAGCCTCTTTCAAACCTTCTCCAGAAGCACATCAAGTACGTTTGGTCTCCAGAATGTGACATCGCTTTCAACACTTTGAAAGAGAAATTGGTCACTGCTCCAATTCTGACTCCTCCTGATGAATCCAAACTGTTCGAGGTCTTTTGCGATGCCTCTCTCCAAGGTCTTGGTGCAGTGTTGATGCAAGAGAAGAAAGTTGTGGCTTATACCTCTCGCCAGTTGAAGCCCAACAAGAAGAACTACCCCACTCATGACCTCGAGTTGGCGGCAGTTGTGCATGCTCTTTTGACTTGGAGACATCTCTTATTGGGAAGAAAAGTGGACATCTTCACTGACCACAAGAGTCTCAAGTACATCTTCACTCAGCCTAATCTCAACCTTAGGCAGACTCGATGGGTTGAAATGATTCAAGAGTATAATCCGAGTATCGAGTATACTCCAGGCAAGGCCAATGTTATTGCTGACGCTTTGAGCAGGAAGGCTTACTGCAATAGTCTGATTCTCAAGCCTTATCAACCCGAGCTTTGTGAAGCTTTCCGCAAACTCAATCTGCAAGTTGTTCCTCAAGGTTTCCTCGCCAACCTTCAAGTGTCTCCTACCTTGGAAGACCATATTCGCCAAGCTCAGCTTCTTGATGCTATGGTGAAGAAGGTGAAAATTGGGATTGCCAAGAGCCAACCCAAGTACAAGTGCTACCGCCTTGATGACAAGGATACTCTCTTCTTCGAGGATCGTATTGTTGTGCCCAAAGGTGATGTTCGTAAGGTTATCATGAATGAGGCTCACAATTCACTCCTCTCCATCCACCCTGGGAGCACGAAGATGTATCAGGACCTCAAGCAGGCTTATTGGTGGACTCGAATGAAGCGCGAGATTGCTCAGTTCGTGAATGAATGTGATGTCTGTAGAAGAGTGAAGGCAGAACACCAAAGGCCAGCGGGTCTCCTCCAACCTCTTGCCATTCCAGAATGGAAGTTTGACCACATTGAGATGGACTTCGTGACTGGGTTTCCAAAGTCCAAGCGTGGCAATGATGCTATATTCGTTGTCATCGACAAACTCACTAAAGTGGCTCACTTTCTGCCTATCAAAGAGTCAATCACTGCAGCTCAATTGGTGGAGCTCTATACCTCTCGAATTGCCTCACTACATAGTATTCCACAGGTGATCTCTTCAGACCGTGGCAGCATCTTTACCTCCAAGTTTTGGGATTCTTTTCAGAAGGCCATGGGCACCAACATCCGTTTCAGCACAGCCTCCCATCCTCAAACTAGCGGTCAAGTCGAGCATGTCAACCAGATTCTTGAAGATATGCTCAGGGATTGTGTGATCTCCTTCGGCATGAAATGGGAATATTGCCTTCCATATGCTGAATTCTCCTACAACAACAGTTTTCAAGCAAGTTCGGGCAAGGCCCCATTCGAAATTCTGTATGGCAGGAAGTGTCGTACCCCTCTCAACTGGTCCGAAACCGGTGAATGTCAACTTCTGGGAAATGACTTGATCACAGAGGCAGAGGAAATGTGTAAAGTCATTCGAGATAACCTCAAAGCTGCGCAATCGCGGCAGAAGAGCTACAATGATAGTAAGCACCGTGATTTGGCTTTCGAGATCGGAGATCATGTTTACCTCTGCGTCTCTCCAATGAAAGGTACTCGTCGCTTCGGTATCAAAGGGAACCTTGCCCCTAGATACGTGGGACCTTTCAAGATCGTCAGTAAGAGAGGCGATCTCGCCTATCAACTCGAGCTTCCTTCAAACTTTGCAAATGTGCAAGACGTGTTCCATGTCTCTCAGCTCCGCAAGTGCTTCAAGACACCTGAGCACACCGTCAACTTGGAAGACATTGAGCTCCAAGAAGATCTCTCTTATCGTGAGCACCCCGTTGCTATTCTTGAAGAGACTGAACGCAAGACTCGCAATAAGTCAATCAAATTCCTCAAAGTCAAGTGGTCACACCATTTCGACCGTGAAGCTACCTAGGAACGCGAGGATCAACTCCGTTCTGAGTACCCGGCGTTCTTAAAGTCCTAGATCTCGGGACGAGATCCTTTCGTAGTGGTGGAGTGTTGTAACACCCTGGATATGATTTACCTAATATGTACTCCAACTCTTGCCGTTTCCGGCGTTAAATTATTTTATTTTCTCGGGTTCGGGTTTTTGTCTCCGCGTGTTGTTGTCATTGTCATGCATCTCATATCATGTCATCATGTGCATTGCATTTGCATACGTGTTCGTCTCATGCATCCGAGCATTTTCCTCGTTGTCCGTTTTGCATTTCGGCGCTCCGTTCTCCTCCGGGGGTCTTTTCTACCTTTCTTTCGTGTGTGGGGGTTAAACATTTCCGGATTGGACCGAGACTTGCCAAGCGGCCTTGGTTTACTACCGGTAGACTGCCTGTCAAGTTTCGTACCATTTGGACTTCGTTTGATGCTCCAACGGTTAACCGAGGGACCGAAAAGGCCTCGTGTGTGTTGCAGCCCAACACCCCTCCATTTTGGCCCAAAACCCACCAAAACCCTCTCCATCATCTAGAGCGTTCGATCACGACCGCGTGGCCGAAAACCGCACCTCATTTGGACCCTCCTAGCTCCCTCTATGCCTATAAATACCACCCCCATTCGAAATCCCGGTTCTTCTTCCCCTAACCCTAGTCTCCTCCCACCTCTCGCCGCTGGACGCGTCCTCTTCGGGCCGGACGTGTCCGACCCAGCTGCCGCCGCCACATGGTGCCCTCCGGTTCGCCCGCCGCCTGCGCCCACTTCGCCAGCCCGCAGGGCCCGCGGGAGGCCCTCCCGGCCCGCAGCCTCGCCACGCGTCCGGCCGCCGCCCTCTCCGCCGCCGGCCCGGGGAGCCCAAGTCAGGCCCTCGAGGCCCGTTCGCCGCCCCGCGCCTGGGAGCGCCCGCCGCCGCCGCCGAGGCTGCGCCTCCCCTGACGCCGCCACCCACACTCGTCGTGCCGCCGCGCCACTCCACCGGCGGCCCGCGCCTCGCCGCTGCTCCGGCCGCCTTGCGCCGCCAACCTCCGGTCGCCGGAGCCCCCAAGTCCAGCGCCGCCTCGCCTCCCCGCATCTCCTTCAACTCCGGCCACCTCGCCGGCCTTGTTGCCCTCCTCCTCCGCTGGCTTCTCTCCGGCGAGCTCAAGCTCCAAGTCCGGCCGACGAACCTCGGGGCGCGTGCAACCCTAGATCTGGATCTGAGATCCGAAATCTCGGGGTTGACTTTTCGTCCCTAACCCTAATAATTTGCATTTTTCATCATGTTGTATCTCCGCATCTGTAGATCCGTTTTGGACATATAGCATATCAAAATGTTCGCCTCAGAGAGCTCATCATATCATCGCATTGCATCATTTTCATTTGAGTTCATCTTGATGCCCGAAATGCTGTTGGAAGAGTGCTATTTGAGTTAGTTGTCAGATCTGCTGCTCCAAATAGCTATTTGTCATTTTTGCCATGATTATTGTGTGCATGATATGCCCATGAGCTCTACATATGTTTTGTTATATGCTTTGCCATCTTTCCAGAGGTGCAATCCATGTATTTTTGTGATGTGTGTGGTGACTAGCACAAGCTTGCAAAGTGGTGCATTCGTTAATGTTGATTTCAGGGACTTAGCAATTCCACTAAGTCCTTGATCTGTTTTTATCAATATGCCATATGTTCATGTTGTTTCCTAGTGATCCGTGCCTCTTTTGAGGATGATCAGTAAGGATGTTTTGTTAATCTTGTAGTGCTATATCCATCCATGTATTTGTTTGCCATTATGGAGCAACCTAGCTTGAGTCAATCGAGCTCTACTTTTGCTATTTCGTGAATCTGGGCAGATTGTCTACTTGTTAGCGATTTTGCTGAGGATGTTGTAGTTGATCCGTGCATGCTATGTTATTGTTCTTGCCATGTCTAGTTTGTATAATGTGTACTCTTGATGGATGTATTCTTAGATTGTCATGACATGCTCTGTAGTGAGTGCATCGAGCTCGTAAACATGCCTACTTGATATCTGATTTGCATGTTCCAGTTTTTCTCTAAGTCACTGATTATGTTTTTGCCATGTTCACATGCTTGCAATTGTATTTTCTGATCCCTTTTGGCTCAAGGTCACTAAGGGTCTTTTGTTAAGCTCTTTGAGTATCTCCATGCAATGCCTTGCTTTGCCATGTTAAGTTCCTGTAGCATATTGGTTTATTGCTCCAAAGTGTGCTACCTGATCTGAAATTCCAGACAAGTGTTAATTTCACTAAGTCTGAAACCTGTTTACCAATTGCACTTTTGCCATGCTTGTTTGAACCTGTTAATGGATGAATTAGCCGTAGCTCAGTGTTCATGTTTTGTTAAGCATCATGAATGGATCCCTGCCATGTATTTTTTTGTCATGTTTGGTTGCTGTAGCATGTTTGTCTTGTTGCATTTAGATGGATACTTGCTGTATATCGCAGACCGGTGCCGCATTTGAATTGCTTGCCATTTCCAAACCATACATCCGATTCCGGCATTCTTTATATCGATTTCAACCGAAATCACCTCACCTTTCCAGTGGCACACTTGGTTTCCAAGTTGAGGCTAGGTCCATTCACTCCTTGTCAAATCTTGGATATGCATCACATATCGCATCCCGCATAGCATACCATGTTCGCATCATGTTGTTTGAGCTTTGCACGTGGTTGATTGTGTCCTTTTTGATTGTTTGTCTTGTTTGGGTAGAGCCCGGAGATGAGTTCGCTAACGAGGAGCCCGTTAAGTTTGCTTTCGAGGATCCAGTCAACTCTGACAACTTTGCAGGCAAGATGATCATACCCTCGAAATCACTTCTATCTTTGCTTTGCTAGATGCTCGCTCTTTTGCTATGCCTATGCTACGATGCCTACCACTTGCTTATCATGCCTCCCAAATTTCCATGTCAAACCTCTAACCCACCATGTCCTAGCAAACCGTTGATTGGCTATGTTACCGCTTTGCTCAGCCCCTCTTATAGCATTGCTAGTTGCAGGTGAAGATTGGAGATCGTTCCTTGTTGGAACATTATTTTCTTGTTGGGATATCATTATATTATCTTGTTATCTTAATGCATCTATATACTTGGTATAGGGTGGAAGGCTCAGCCTTTTGCCTAGTGTTTTGTTCCACTCTTGCCGCCCTAGTTTTCCGTCATATCGGTGTTATGTTCCCGGATTTTGCGTTCCTTACGTGGTTGGGTGATAATGGGAACCCCTTGATAGTTCGCCTTGAATAAAACTCTTCCAGCAATGCCCAACCTTGGTTTTACTATTTGCCACCTAGCCTCTTTTTCCCTTGGGTTTCCGGAGCCCGAGGGTCATCTTATTTAAACCCCCCCCCCGGGCCAGTGCTCCTCTGAGTGTTGGTCCGAACCGGGCAGCCTGCGGGGCCACCTCGGGGAAACTCGAGGGTTGGTTTTACTTGTAGCTTGACCTATCTGAGTGTGCCTTGAGAACGAGATATGTGCAGCTCCTATCGGGATTTGTCGGCACATTCGGGCGGTGTTGCTAGATTTGTTTTAACTTGTCGAAGTGTCTTCTAGAACCGGGATACCGAGTCTAATCGGAATGTCTCGGGAGAAGGTATATCCTTCTTTGACCGTGAGAGCTTGTCATGGGCTAAGTTGGGACTCCCCTGCAGGGATTTGAACTTTTGAAAGCCATGCCCGCGGTTATGGGCAGATGGGAATTTGTTAATGTCCGGTTGTAGATAACTTGAACCTTAACTTAATTAAAATGAATCAACTGTGTGCGTTACCGTGATGATCTCTTCTCGGCGGAGTCCGGGAAGTGAGGACGGTGTTGGAGTAATGCTTGCCGCAGGTTGTTCTCTAGTTATTCGTTCGTGCTTTGCCTTCTCTTCTCGCTCTCTTTTGCGAACAGGTTAGCCACCATATATGCTAGTCGCTTGCTGCAGCTCCACATATTACCTTGCCTTACCTATGAGCTTAAATAGTCTTGATCAAGAGGGTGCGAGATTGCTGATTCCTTGTGGCTCACAGATTACTTCCAAACCAGATCCAGGGCCAGACGACTGCATTCCAGATGACGCGCTTGAGCTCAAGTGGGAGTTCGACGAGGAGTCACGCCGTTACTATGTGTCTTTCCCTGATGATCAGTAGTGGTGCCCAGTTGGGGCGATCGGGACCGTGTCGCATGATGGGTTGATCTTTTATTTTGGCACTGTAGTCGGGCCATGAGTGATTGGATGATGTAATGCTATTTATTCACTTTGATTGACGTGGCGAGTGTAAGCCAACTATGTACCTTCCCCTTTTATTATTTATATTACATGGGATGTTGTGAAGATTGCCTTACTTGCGACATTGCTTTCAATGCGGTTATGCCTCTAAGTCGTGCTTCGACACGTAGGAGATATAGCCACATCGAGGGCGTAACATGGTGCCTTTCGTAAAATGCTTGCTAAGTATGATGTTAATCATAGAATTGCATCTCCATATCACCCACGGTCAAGTGGTCAAGTAGAATTGAGTAATAGAGAGCTTAAATTATTTTTGCAAAAGACTGGTAATAGATCTAGAAAGAATTGGTCCAAGAAACTTGATGATGCATTGTGGGCTTATAGAACTGCATACAAAAATCCTATTGGTATGTCTCCATATAAAATGGTTTATGGAAAAGCATGTCACTTACCTCTTGAACTAGAACATAAGGCATATTGGGCCATTAAAGAGATCAATTATGATTTCAAACTTGCCGGTGAGAAGAAGCTTTTTGACATTAGCTCACTTGATGAATGCAGAACGCAGACCTATGAGAATGCCAAACTGTTTAAAGAAAAAGTTAAAAGATGGCATGACAAAAGGATACAAAAACATGAGTTTAATGTAGGTGATTATGTATTGTTATACAACTCTCATTTAAGATTTTTTGCAGGAAAACTCCTCTAAATTGGAAGGCCCTTATGTTATCGAGGAGGTCTAGCATTCTGGTGGCATAAAAATCAACAATTTCGAAGGCATAAAGCCGAGGGTGGTGAACGGTCAAAGAATCAAACATTATATCTCAGGTAATCCTGTTGAAACTAATGTTATTGAAACTCTAACCATGGAGGAATATATAAGCGACACTTTCCAGAATGTTCCAGACTCCAAAAAGGAAGAGGTATGTGGTACGGTAAGTAAACCGACTCCAAAATAGTTCAAATAGCAATTTTTCTCCATTATGGAATATTTAAGAAAATAGGAAAAATAAGAAGCAGTCCAGAAAGGACACGAGGCGTCCACGAGGGCGGAGGGCACGCCCTACCCCCCGGGGCGTGCCCCCTGCCTCGTGGGCACCTTGTGTGCCCTCCGGACTCCGTCTTCTTGCATGATACTTCTCTTGGTCGGTAAAAATTCATTATATAATCTCCCGAAGGTTTTGACCACCGTACCATGCAAATATCCTCTGTTTTTGTTTCGAGCTGTTTCTGCTGCATATCTAGAGCAAGATGTCTTCTTAAGAGTTAGTCGGGGAGAGTCGGTGACTCATCCGACACTGGGGCCAAGAGCAAACAGCGATGATGACCACTTTGGTCCATCAACTGAGGAAGAGATGGAGGCTGACATGAAAAGGATAGATGCCATGGTGGAGGATCAAGAAGTTAGCTCTCGTTTCTGAGCCGGATTCACAATGGGGGAACTATAGAGCTCTGCTATTCCAAACTCGGTCATCCCTTCCAACGTTAGATTTCTTTCTTATGAAAATATGAAAAAGAGTGTTACTTGTTCTCCCGCAGCTATGCAACATCCTTGGGTGAAAGGAGATTTAGCCGTCATGGGCAAGCTCCGTAAGGAAATAATGGACCTCAAGCAGCAAGTCAATAAGTTTGAGGAAGAGAACTGTATCCTGAGGGGCATCATCGCCAAGAAAATCACATCACCACCCCTGAAGAAGGAGACATAAACACACGGGTATGTGCACTCCCCTTGGAAACTGCCAAGCTTGGGGGAGTGCCCCGGTATCGTATCACCGTCACAATTTTATCTTTACCGTTTTTCTTAGTTCGATCCTTTTGGTAATATCTTGATCTAGTGGAATAAAGTTTTAGTATGATCTAGTTTTGAGTTTTTGCTTTATGATCCTTCTATGTAATCGAGTACGTGAGCTATATTTAATAAAGATTAGTGTTGAGTCAAGGGCTTGATTATCTTGCTATGATCTTGAGGTAATAAAATAAGAGAAATAAAGAGATCATATGGATCTTATGGAGAGTAATGACTTCATATATAAAGGGTATGATGAATAAAAGTTGTTGAGAGTTGACAAACATAGTTTTGGTCATCGTTGCAATTAATAGGAAGTAATAAAGAAAGAGAGGTTTTTACATATAAATATACTATCTTGGACATCTTCTATAATTGCGAGCACTCATTAAAATATGACATTCTAAAAAGTTGATGTTGGACAAGGAAGACAACGTAATGGATTATGTTTTCTTACATCTAAAATAAATTATATTGTCATGGATCATCCAACATGTTGAGCTTGCCTTTCCCCCTCATGCTAGCAAAATTCTTTGCACCAAGTAGAGATACTACTTGTGCTTCCAAATATCCTTAAACCTAGTTTGGCCATGAGAGTCCACCGTATCTACCTATGGATTGAGTAAGATCCTTCAAGTAAGTTGTCATTGTTGCAAGCAATAAAAATTGCTCTCTAAATATGTATGATTTACTAGTGTGGAGAAAATAAGCTTTATACGATCTTATGTTGTGGAAGAAATAAAAGCGACGGACTGCATAATAAAGGTCATTATCACAAGTGGCAATATAAAGTGACGTTCTTTCGCATTAAGATTTTGTGCATCCAACCATAAAAGCACATGACAACCTCTGCTTCCCTCTGCGAAGGGCCTATCTTTTATTCTTGTCTATTACTTCATACAAGAGTCATGGTGATTTTCACCTTTCCTTTTTATATTCTATCCTTTGGCAAGCACAATGTGTTGGAAAGATCCTGATATATATAGATAATTGGATGTGAGTTTTCATGAACTATTATTGTTGACATTACCCTCGAGGTAAAAGGTTGGTAGGCAAAACTAAAAGCCCCTATCTTTATTTGTGTCGAACTAAAACTTCATACACATAAATATTGCATGAGTGTCAGCAATTGTGAAAGAGTAAATGATAGTTGAGTATGTGGACTTGCTGAAAAGCTCTTATATTGAATCTTTTTGATGTTACAATAAATTGCAATTGCTTCAATGACTGAGATTATAGTTTGTTAGTTTTCAATGAAGTTTCTGATTCATACTTGAAATTGTGAATGAATTGTTACTTTAGCATAAGAATGATCATGATGACATATGTTGTTGTTATAAGAATGATCATGATGCCTTCATGTCTGTATTTTGTTTTATCGACACCTCTATCTCATGTCTCTATTGATATTTATTGCATTATGGGTTGTTATTACACGTTATGTCACAATACTTATGCCTATTCTCTCTTATTTTACAAGGTTTACATGAAGAGGGAGAATGCTGGCAGCTGGAATTCTGGGCTGGAAAAGGAGCAAATATTAGAGACCTATTCTACATGACTCCAAAAGTCCTGAAACTTCACGGGAGAACGTTTCAGAATATATAAAAAATATTGGGTGAAGAAAGCACCAGAGGGGGGCCACCCACCATCCACGAGGGTGGGGGGGCGCCCTACCACCCTGGGCGCCCCCTACCTCATGGCCCCCCTGGCAGCCCTCTGATACCCATCTTCTGCTATATGAGGTATTTCGTCCTATGAAAAATCATAAGTAAGCTCATGAGACGAAACTCCGCCGCCACGAGGTGGAACCTTGGCGGAACCAATCTAGGGCTCCGGCAGAGCAGTTCTGCCGTGGAAACTTCCCTCCGGGAGGGGGAGATCATCACCATCGTCATCACAATCAATCCTCTCATCGGGAGGGGGTCAATTTCCATCAACATCTTCACCAGCACCATCTCATCTCAAACCCTAGTTCATCTCTTGTATCTAATATTTGTCTCAAAACCTCAGATTGATACCTGTGGGTTACTAGTAGTGTTGATTACTCCTTGTAGTTGATGCTAGTTGGTTTATTCGGTGGAAGATCATATGTTCAGATCGTTTATGCATATTAATACCACTCTTATTATGAACATGATTATGATTTGTGAGTAGTTACGTTTGTTCCAGAGGACATGGGAGAAGTCTTGCTATAAGTAGTCATGTGAATTTGGTATTCGTTCAATATTTTGATGAGATGTATGTTGTCTTTCCTCTAGTGGTGTCATGTGAACGTCGACTACATGACACTTCACCATTGTTTGGGCCTAGAGGAAGGCATTGGGAAGTAATAAGTAGATGATGGGTTGCTAGAGTGACAGAAGCTGAAACCCTAGTTTATGAGTTGCTTCCTAAGGGGCCGATTTGGATCCATATGTTCCATGCTATGGTTAGGTTTACCTTAATACTTCTTTTGTAGTTGCGGATGCTTGCAAGAGGGGTTAATCCAAGGAAGGGCAGCACCCAAGAACCGGTTCACCCACATATCAAATTATCAAAGTACCAAACTCGAATCATATGAACGTGATGAAAACTAGCTTGACGATATTTCCCATGTGTCCTCGGGAGCGTTTTCCTTTATATAAGAGTTTGTCCAGGCTTGTCCTTTGCTACAAAAAGGATTGGGCCATCTTGCTGCACCTTATTTACTTTTACTATTTGTTACTCGTTACAAATTACCTTATCACAAAACTACCTGTTATCGATAATTTCATTGCTTGCGCAGAATACCTTGCTGAAAACTGCTTATCATTTCCTTCTCCTCCTTGTTGGGATCGACACTCTAACTTATCGAAAGGACTACGATAGATCCCCTATACTTGTGCGTCATCACTACCCCACGCTATGCATGCGGCATACGTGGCTCGGGATAAGGGCGTGGTGGGAAGAGTGAATTTGCAGTTTGTACCCCATGCGTTAAAGTCATTCACGAGCCATTACAAGGGCGGCTCCACCACCATTGGCTTTACACGACACGCGGGGAAACCGAAAACTGGCCTGAGCCCAAGATTGATGAAGAAGCAAAAGAAAAGAGACCTCAAGAGGTCAGCTTCTTCAGCGCCCCTGCCTGTGCACATATTAGGCCCTACCCCAATGACGCTCGGCAGCATGTTCGAGGCAGGCCCGGGGGCTTCTGTCGGTGCTACAAACGTTGGGTCTATTCTTTGGACTATGCATAGGCACGGGAATATGATTGAGGCACCAGCCCATGCCAGAGTGTAGGAGACCAAGAGCTTCCAAGGACCAAGATCAAGCCAAACAAGCAAAGTACCATCAGGAAGAGGGCCTCCCTTGCCGGGAAAGTGAGCTTAGAAGTGGCCGAGCGGCCCCCAGAAGAAGATGCCCAAGATGTCCTGGAAGGAGTTGCCAAGACTCACGAGGGCAAAACCGCCTCACCCAACTAATCCACCACGACCCGCGTTGTCAATCAGTGTGGTGTCAAGCGCAAAGTGACTAAGTGGCAGCCATTCGCCACATGGCAGCCTTTCTCTACAGAAGATACCCTAGAATGACACCCGTCCTGCAACGTGTCAAGCGAGAAGGTGTGAATCTAGCAAAATAGCCCGGTAAGGCTTGTCGGGCAACCAGCGATGTGACGTCAATCGGTGCATTTAGTGCACCCTATTAGCCTGTAGAGTTAGGTATGATAGAAATGTTTCATATCTTATCAGTGCATAATGACTACTTTGCCATTGTGGTAGCCCCTTAATCTATAAAAGGAGGCCCTTAGCAACCGTAGAAAGGGTTAGAAGGTTGGATAACAAACACGCCCATATGCGCGTAGCAACTGCCACCCTTGACGGGCAAGTGTACTATGCTCCATCACCACTCTTCCACCATCAATCCACCAAAGCAGGAGTAGGGTTTTATGCCTCACGGAGGCCCAAACCTAGGTAAAATTGCCTGCATGATCTCTGCCGTGCTGCAACACACTCGTCTGCTATTTGTGCAACACGACGTCCCCCCGCCGAACCAGCAAGCGGCCCTCTGGTCCCATAGGTGGCCGTGGTTTTCCGTGACACTGCAATAAGAGATGAGTGAATATTTCGCTAAGTTATTGACCTTCTCCATGAGGAAAATCCCTGGCCAATCCCGCAGAAAACCCCAATCGACCAGAGTCTAGAATGTCGGTGCAGATAGGCGGCGGAAAGAGCTAGGGCAAAATCCCATGCCATTTGGAGTGCGACCTCCGGCCCCCGACAATAGCCGTCGAGCTTAGGGTGGCCGCCGCGATAGAAGTTGATGAGTTACGGAGTTGCCAAGGAGTCCATGGCGAGGGGTGGGGATGAAGTAGTTCGCAGAGGCGATGCAGATGAATCATGTGCGATAGTAAATCACCGAGATTGAAGGGGAATCCAAATTTCCTTTGTCCTTTGTACATGTTTTTTTGCTATGATGAACATACACCCTGCAAATCACCATGTTCAAAATTGGCACTTTTCCGGGTTCATTTACAATATTTAGGGGATTACGTGCATTTTCTAGGCATTAATGCACATAATTCAAATTCAAACAATCGGTGCATGGAAAGGTGCACGAGAACGATCTAGAAAACCATGATCGTTCTATTTAGTAAATTCTCATGCCTTTTACAAGGAATGGGCAGATATTTCACGGAAATGTGTGGCAATAGTCAACCATAAACACGTCGTTTATTGGTTTTTCAACAGTAGAAAAAGGAAATACATGCTTGAAAAAAACGAAGGCTGGCATGGTGCCATGGTATGGCCTCACCATGGCCTGGTACAAATTTGAGAAGGTTTGGCTTATGTCGTCATCCACTCCATTCATAAATCGAACCATCACCGAGGAATTTTCCTGGTTCCGACAGGGAAATCAGCAAGATTGAAGGGGACGGGAATCCAAATTTCCTTCCTAGCCTGCCATTTAGTTTTTTCTACAATCAACATACCTCCTCAATGCAATGTGTTCAAATTTGGCATTTTTCCGGGCTCATTTACATTATTAGGTGATTATGTGCATTTCTAGGCATTAGTCCACATAATTCGAATTTGAACAATCAGTGCATGAAAAGGTGCACAAGACTAGTCTGGAAAAACCATACTCGTGGTATTTAGCAAATTCTGAAGCTTTTTACAAGGAATCGGGAGAGATTTCAAGGGAATGCGTGGCAATAGTCAACCACAAACGTGTCATTTACTGGGTTATCAACTATAGAAAAAAATGAAATAAATGCTTGAAAAACATGACGCCTGACATTGTGCCATGGTAAGGCCTCACCATGCCCTGGTAAAAATTTGTGAGGGTTTCCTTCATAAATCGAACCATCACCAAGGATGTTTCATGCTTTCGAGAGGGAAATCACCAAGATGGAAGGGGAATCCAAATTTTCTTCGTTCTTTGCCCCGGAGTTTTTTTCTACGACGAACATACACCTTGCAAATCATCGTGTTCAAATTTGGCATTTTTGGGCTCATTTACCATATTTAGGGGATTATGTGCATTTTCTAGGCATTTAACGCATATAAATCCAATCCAGCTACAGCTGCACGGGTGTGTTGTGAGGGACGTGGATTGCCATTCGATTGCGGCTCATCCTATGGTGCACATCCGTGATCCACGTGGCTAGGGTTCCGGCCAATCATAATGCAACACACAATAGGCTCAGCACACACTGTTTCCGGAGGTGACAGAGATGAGCCGTGTGCAATAATGAACGAGCAAAATTGTAAGGGAAGCCAAATTTCCTTCATCGATTGTCGTTGAGCTATTAAAAACCACCGCACTGTATGATTACCCAGCCCATCCGTCCCAGAGCTATCTCCAAGCGTCGTTCATGGCACCGCGGCACATAGTAACTGCTAAGGAAGCGATGGCATCCCGCCATGCCATGTTCCTCGCCACCCACGACCGCACACATGGTAAGGAAGCGATGGCATCTCGCGGCGCCGAGTTCATCACCGCCGGCGGCCACATAGTTACATGGGCGGACTTTGAGGCTGCCATGGCCGAATGGGCGGTGGATCTAGAGGCGGCCAAAGCTGCATAGAAGGAGCAGAAAAGGAAGAAAGCAGTCAAGAAAAGAGAGTCCCGCCGCTGCAAGAAAGAAGAGGCCGCATGCCATGTTGAGGAGAGCGTGGCCGAGATCGAAGCATGGTGGGCTGCCACCTACAAGGCTAGGAAGGAGAACGCTGGCCTCTGGCCAGCATGCCCCGATGGCAGTGATACGTCTCCAACGTATCTATAATTTTTGATTGTTTCCTGCTATTATATTATCTGTTTTGGATGTTTTGTATGCATTAATATGCCAGTTTATGTTTTTTCCTTGTCTTTGAGTTTCGCAGAAAAGGAATACCAAACGGAGTCCAAACGGAATAAAACCTTCGCGATGATTTTTCCTGGACTAGAAGACACCCAGGAGACTTGGAGATCAAGTCGGAGGAGCCACGGGGCGGCCACAAGGGTGGAGGGTGCGCCCAGGGGGTTGGACGCGCTCCCTGCCTTGTGGGTCCACCTTGACTCCCCTGACCTAATTCCTTCGCCTATATATTCACATATATTCCCAAACCACCAGAAGTATCCACAAAAACATGTTTCCACTGTCGCAACGTTCTATACCAGTGAGATCCCATCTAGGGGCCTTTTCCGGCATCCTGCCGGAGGGGGATTCGATCACGGAGAGCTTCTACATCAACTCTATTGCCCTTCCGATGAAGGACGAGTAGTTTACCTTAGACCTATGGGCCCATAGCTAGTAGCTAGATTGCTTCACTGGTGCACGTCGGTGCTAAACAAATGATTTTTAACCCCTTTCCGCGGTAGCATTTCAAACCATTGCCAAGTGAGTGTGGGCGATAGGGGGGGGTCCTTCCCACATGACCAAGAAACCGTCGGTGATAGGGACCCTACAGTACTCCCACTCGTTTTTGCTCGCATTTCCATCACAGTCGGTATTCTATGGTGCTACGTTTACAATATGCATACCGTCACAAACGGCTCACTATTATAGAACGTGTATGATGCGTGACCCATCACAAACGGTTCACTGTAAAGAAGATTAGCTAATCGTCGTGTGAGTGTCGGACAGGATTACGAAATGTTGGACCGTCGTAACATCGTCATACATGACAACTATCACACACACTATTCTGTGGTGCAATGTTTAAGATGCCTACTTCATCAGAAATAGTTCATGGTTGCGAATCGTGTACGATAAGGCAACTAACACAAGCGTTTTGTTTTCCCACACCGTTTGTGATATTGTCTGACGTCGCACACGCTTTGGAAACAACAACTGTGTGCATGCTTGCACATGTTTCCTCTCTGTGAACTGTCTTTGATTATGGTGTATATTGCAAACGTTTGTGTCTTTACCAACCGTGTGTGCCGTAACAACCTGGAGAGCGTAATTTCACCATAATTTAATTGCTGCTATTTCAAATTGTACCAGATTTGAATTCGAATTTTAATGTATGCTACAACTTTATTCATATCCATCAGGTTCAAACAACAATTGCATTATTTGATTCATAGGTACATATGTTCAAGAATTACATAAGAACCAAATAATGAATGATGAACCACATTTGTATACTTGTATTTTAAAGATGGTAAAGAAAGAGTCTGGTTGCCGAACAAGGTGAAGTGAAATGTTGATATTGTGCCCTCCTCCATGCAGAAGGCACGGACGACTCTAGTCCAACCCCTTGTGATGGACGATAGCCCCATCCTTCACGGTCTTCATGAAAACATTTAGATAATCAACGTGTTCTGGTAGAAATACTTTAACCTTTGCATGCGCACCAATCATGTAGTTTGAGAGGTAATCTGGAGTAAACTGCTTTGGCAACCGCTACAAAGGAAAAAGATTCAAACATTATCATCTAACAGAACTCATTATGGGCGGTAAAAAGAAGGTTGCAGAGTTCTTACTTAATTAACATCCTGCAGTTCGTTGTTGTCTTGGATAAAGTGTAAACAAATTGTTTAATTGCCATCTTTGGACCCATTTTACTAACAAACTTTACCAGCTTCCTCACTTGATGCTAGTTCATCGATATCTCATTGCCCCATGCGCAGAAAGGGTCGAAGCGCGGATCTTTACCAATGACATATGTACCTGAAAGTGCGTTATATCGACTAGAGGGGGGTGAATAGGCGATTTTTATGAATTCTTCACTAAGGAATTTCAGGGTGAGGAAATTCCTTAGTGAAGAACTAATTGCAGCGAAATAAGTACTTAGAAGTAAACATAACAGAACACAAGCATGGTCATCATGATGAAATGAAGACAAGCATAGAGTACGAAAAGCGTAAACACATGATGACATAGGATGAAGACAAACAGAATGAAGAAATTGAACTGAGGAAGTTGAGAAAGTCTTCAGTCAAAGTCTTCAAACAGATATGAATAAGCACTCAACACATAACTGAGGAAATGGAAGGGTTGAGGAAATGGAACCAGGTAGCTTGGTGAAGACAAAGATTTGGTAGACTAGTTCCAACTGCTGTGACAGTTGTACGTCTGGTTAGGGCGGCTAGGTATTTAAACCTGAGGACACACAGTCCCGGACACCCAGTCCTGAACACGCAGTTAAGAACACTCAGTCCTCACCATATTCGCCTAGAACTAAGGCCACACAGACCTCACCCAATCGCTCATGGTAAGTCCTTAGTTGACTTCCGAACCTTCACAGACTCGGTCACTTGGCTATCCACAATCCCTCTTGGATGCTCTAGACCATGATGCCTAACCATCTGGAAGATGCATAGTCTTCAAAGGTAACAAGCGTCAGATCCAGGCAGGATCAATCTCTTCAGTGATGCTCAATCACTTGGGGTTTGTAGGTGTTTGGGTTGGGTTTTCCTCACTTGATGATTTTCACTCAAAGTCCTCAGAGGATGGGATGCTCTCAAATGACAAGTGTCAGTTTCTCTCGGAGCAGCCAACTAGCTAGCGGTTGTTGGGGCGGCTATTTATAGCCTAGGGAGCAGCCCGACATGATAAGACATAAATGCCCTTCAATGATATGACTGTTAGGTGAGTATATATTTTGGGACAGCTGGCGCATAGCACAGGAACGGTCGGAATTTTGAGTATCAAATTCCTTAGGGCTATCATGTTCCTCATTGTGTAGGCAATCCGCACTGACAAATTCCTAACTCCTCAGTCAGAACAGATTCCTCAGAGACCAGAAGAACTTTGTCTCTGTCACTGATGAATATGACTGAACTGTATGAGATTTCCAATGGCTTCACTCGAAGCGATTGGTAGGTGTAGGATTTTGAGTTGAGCATCACATCAAAAAAATTCCTTAGTATTTCCTCGACCCCCTTTAACAGTACGGTGTTTCCTATGACTCAAGAAAGAGAAAATGAAACTACAAAAACAAAATTCTTCACGCTTCATGTTCCTCAAATGAATACCAAGTCTTCAAGGTCACACCAATTTCTTCACTTTCAAAGTCTTCAACAAACCTTCAGAAATCCAAAGTCTTCAGTCCAAGAACTTCATTTTTAGAGGTCGACTTTCTCTGTAAATATCAAACTCCTCATAGACTTATAGACTTGTGTACACTCACAAACGCATTAGTCTCTTAACCTATAAGTCTTCAATACACCAAAATCACTATGGGGCACTAGATGCACTTACAGTACCTAAAAGCACCAAGTTAATATTATAAGCTAAACAGAAATTGAACAATGATGTAGTACAACACTATTTTATAATATGTCTATATACATCCGTATGTGGTAGTCCATTTGAAATCTCTAAAAGGAAAAATATTTAGGAACGGAGGGAGTATCTTATAACATCCAATATACTCACATATTAGATGAATTAACATATTATATTATGGGCCGGAAGGAGTTTAGTGCATTCTTAGAAATTATCGACTGATTAACTGCTGCTGTATCCAGGGGTTACAGTTAGTTTGATCTAGTTCGGGCTCAAATAGCCCTAAAGTATATCTAAACATGAGGGTTAGTTTGAGCTAGTTGCATCTATAACCCACCCCAAAAAACTATCCAACCCAAGAGGTGCTAATTGGAGCTAGTTCTCCTAGTGCATTTATTGTCAATCTAACCCTGCCATCCAAAAAACTCTTTGGATGGAGTTAGTTCATGGTTAGTCATGAGATTGAAACTAACTCTAACCTCTAGCTAATTTGAGTATCCAAACAGGGTTTTGTTGTTGTTGTTGTTGCTGCTGCTCTTCTACGTATATCTAGACATCATTAGAACATTAATGTAACACTCTTCCTTGTTGCTATGTAGCCTAGGATTGCCTATTTAGACATTAAGTACAGTGCATGTTGCTATGTAGCCTCAGATATACTACATATGGCCCTAGTTAACGTAACGATAAATGGGTTGCAGATATATTCAGTTAAAAGTCCGATTCACCGATTAGTCCATTATCAGCCGCTGGCCTATATGGTACCAGCTATCGATATCCTGAACAGTGAGCAGATATAAGCCATGGGATGAAACTAACCTCGATGGAAAACAACAGTCGTTCCCAAAATTTTCCCGTGTAGGTACATCGAGAAGCATGTTAATCACAATAGGCTAAACATAAACCAAAATTGTACATGGCAGACAAAATAATCTCCAAAAGATAGCTTCAGTGTGCATGTTTAAGCACACTAGTAAAGAAAACAAGTGGACAGGTGTGCTAACTGCAACAGGCCTAACATTTAACAACAAGCGAACATAGTCATTCAAACTGGTATTGTGCCGGTCTAAGTACACTGGTTATTGTTAAATAAAAATGGAAAGGCATGTTAACTACAAGATGCAGAAACCAAATGTAGTCATTCATAGTGGTATTGTTGAAACTGGTACTGATGAAATTGAACTGCACAGTTCATACTTGCACATATAGAACATCATGTTGTGAATAACTGGAATAAACAAGGCATACTACGAACAACCAAAGATAGCATTTGAAAATGGACATATCCTAATTACAAACAACCGAACAATAAAAAACATTAAAAGAGGCATATGCTAGCTATAACAGGCATAACAACAAGCAAATATATGCATTCCTATCGGTATGTTTAAAAGTGGATTGATGAAATGTACTGCATAGTAAATAATTGCACATATAGAGCATCACATTATGAACAACTGAAATAAACAAGGCATACTGCAAATAACCAGATATATCAATTAAAACTAGACATATTCTCACTACACTACAAAAAGGACTTGACAAAACAAATCATGGGTTTCCCCATGTGAAGAGGCAAGGCAAAACAAATCATGGGTTTCCTCACTTGTCACAGATGGGCTCGTTCCTGTGGGAAGAGCACGGACCCTGGATGCGCTCCATGTTGTCGCAGATGGGCTCCTTCCCCATGGAAGAGCATGGCTGTAGGGTGCCCTCCCTGATGTCGCACACGAGTGCTTTCCCCTTGGAAGAGCCGGAGAGGGTGCCCTCCTCGTGGTCGCCCTTGATGAGGTCTTACTTGCAAGCTGTGGATTCCAAGCCAGCGTCACAGAATGTGTCCTTTAGAAATGACAAAAGGGACTTGATGGCGATGTAGAATGGCAAATTGTTGACAGCGAGCCAGAGGAGATCAGCGGTGGGGCCATGGATGAGATCGACGGCGGTTGAACCCGAGGGGTTGGGGGTGGGCCACTTAACCTGTGACATAGCCTGCCTCAGGCCGTTGTTGTAGATGACCTCGATGACATAGTCGGCGGCCGAGACATGCCCGCATACTCTAGCCCATTGCTTTAGTGCCTGCCACCAGTAATTGTCGTCAGCTTCCTTGGCAACGTCGGGCGAAGAGACCGCTATACACCTCTCTTGGGCTAGTCGCTCCTCGAGCTCCACGGGAAGCGTAGCCGGGCTTAGGCTGCGATGCTCTGGAGTGGGGGATGGGGGTGCGGATCTGTGGGAAAGGGGCATTTGGCAGGCGTCATCTAAGAAACTCAGGGCGGCCTGGGTATGGAGATCGATGGGTAAGCTGCACGGGCAAACCGACACATCTTGACAATGGAGGTCTTGCGGCGGCGGCGACGGGGAATTTGCTAGGGTTTCGAGCGAGGGAGGGGTGTGTGTGTGCGCGCACGCCCGAGGAGGTATTGGTGTGTGTGTTCACTGTGTGTGTGTGGAGGGGGGCACATGGTGTTTGAGGAAATGACGCAAGTACTGAAAAATTTACTACGCGGGAGTGAAATGCTGGGCTATTGAAAATTTTGATGATAGTGCATCGCACACGGTCCGGAGATAACAACCGTTTGTTATGAAACAGAAAAAACCCTCAAGGCTGGCATATATTTTCTAGGGATGCAGGCGGGATTGGGAACAAGAAACATCGCACACAGTCCGGAGATAACAACCGTGTGTTATGAAACAAAAAAACCCTCGAGGCGGGTAGATATTTTCTAGGGATGCAGGTGGGATTAGGAACAAGAAACATCGCACACGATCCGGAGATAACAACCGTGTGTTATGAAACAGAAAAACCCTCGAGGTGGGCAGATATTTTTGAGAGGGGGAGCCTCATGGAGCCCAGTGTACTATGTGGATGTGTGTGTGTGACAGGGTTACCGGCATGGCATACGGTTAGTTCCAATGAACCGTTTCTGTTGCATCATCTGACTTGTCTAATGTTCAAAAATTTGGCGAAAAATGATGCGGAAGAGGGTCAGAACACGAACACACTTGCCTGTCGACCAAATTTATGTATCAAAAGGGTGGTTTGATTTCAAATACCAAATGCAACTTCATGTGGCACCTCTCTCGCAAATCGCATGGTATTGATTGCCCCCACTCTCCCTCGTGTCGGCACGAATTGGGAAGCCTAAGCTATGAATGCATGCCCCCTACCCCCCAACCGAGGTTCACCTAGCAAAGTGTGAAGTAGCTAGCAGCCCCCTCCTCCCTCGTGTTGGCATGAAGGGAATCCTAAGCTATGAATGCATGCCCCCCCATCCGAGGTTCATTCACCTAGCAAAGTGCAAAGTAGCTAGCAGCCTCCCTCCCTCGTGTCGGCACAAAGGGAATCCTTAGCTATGAATGCATGCCCCCCAACCAAGGGGCACCCTAGCAAAGTGCGAAGTAGCTAGCAGCCCCCTCCCTCGTGTTGGCACAAAGGGGATCCTTAGCTATGAATGCATGCCCCCCAACCGAGGTTCACCTAGCAAAGTGCGAAGTAGGTAGCAGCCCCCCTCCCTTGTGTCGGCCCGAAGGGAATCCTCAGTTACGAATGCATGCCCCCCAACCAAGGTTCCCCTAGCAAAGTGCGAAGTAGCTAGCAGCCCTGCCCCCCCCCCCCCGTGTAGGCATGAATCCTAAGCTATGAATGCATGCCCCCTCCCCCGAACCAAGGTTCTCCTAGCAAAGTGCGAAGTAGCTAGCAGCCCCCACTCCCACCCCTCATGTCGCCACGAAGAGAATCCTAAGCTATGAATGCATGCCCCCCAACCAAGGTTCACCTAGCAAAGTGCGAAGTAGCACCCCCCCCACACACACTCACTTTCAGTCGGCGGGCCAGAGAGGCATATCTCACCAAGATGGTTTGTAAAACGGACCAAGAATAATCCACCTTGGTCGTACAACCTGTCTCTTGTTGTTGGTCAAAGTGATGGCTGTCCATGCGACCCCGGAGAAGGGCTAGCTTGCAAATAATCACACAAGTAGCTAGTCCCCGAAGACAACCACTGCATGCATGTGGCCCAAACATATGTATGGGGAGGTGTGTTTTTTAGTAACAGTGCAACAACTTTAATGTGGCACCATGATTTTGAACTAGAAATCCCCACACTGAGTGAGGGTTAGGTTGACGATGCATATGTATGTTCAGGCCAACGACGGGGATTCATGCATGCATGCGTGCATAGTATATGCGCTCAAACTTAACGTCTGAATCTCACCATGACTTATACTATGATAACACGAACCAAATGAACAATCTGCCATGGTAACCTATCTTGTTGTTGGTCAAGGTGATCATGGATGTCCACACGAGCCCACGAATATATAGGCTTGTTGCCGATAACCACGCGAGGGAGTGTACTATTCGAAGGCAACAACTACATGCATATGTATGGAGGTGATGTGTGCATGCATGTTTGAATACACAACATTTGATGTGTCGCATGCGTCAAAAATCATACACTAGCTCCCCACACAGAGCGAGATTGGTTCATGACGTGTCGTTGTACTAGCCACTTCGACTCGATGGGAGGGATTCATGAGTACACATGCATGTGTGTGTGCTGAAACTGTATCATGCATGTCATCCCAGAGAAAAAATAATAATCCCCTCCTAAGTCAAATTAACCTCTCTTGTTGTCAGGCAAAAAGTAGTGATGGACCAAGCTGGCCCACAGATGGAAAGCGTCGATATTGCTGATAACTGCTTAAGTGGGTGCAAGATGACAACCACCACCACTTTGCATGTGGGCCAAACATATATATGTTGGATACCCAAAATACATAACTTTGATGTGCCACATGCCTCAAAAACTGTAAACCATGCACCCACACAGAGCGAGGTTCATCAAGCATACTACATATGATGGTCCCCTTCTCCCGTCTTCACCACATACTATATGCTCCTGAAATAATATATGCACAACCCAAAAGGATCCTGGTCGATGGTGAAATTAATTAACCTCTCCCGATGTAGGTCAAAGTGATGCATGCATGCATCGACGATGGCCTCATGGGCCCACAGATGGAAGTGTCACACGTGAGTGTCCTAGCTAGGATATGCATGTTTCCCAAAAAGGTGTTGTGTGATGTTCAAATAGCCAATTTCACAATTTTGATGTGGCACGTGCCTCGGAAACCAAAAAGTCCCGACACTGAGTGAGGTGTACTTATTCACGGACGTGTACATATAGTATATATGCTAGTCCCCTCCCACCTCTTCGACGCGTACTATATACAACCATAACGCAAACAAAAAAGAATCTACCTTCTTGGTCTAATTAACCTCACTGCCGGTTGTTCGTCAAAGTGATGGACGATGACCTCGCGGGCCCACAGAAAGCGTCACACGTGAGTATCGAGTGTCATGTAGGACAACCATCGACTGCATGTGGCCAAAACATTTATGTATGAAAGGGTTGTGTAATTTTTTAAATAACGATTTCACGACTCTAATGTGGCACCGGCCTGCCTATCAAAATGGCTAACCCACATGGTGGCTCGCAACTCGTAGTGTACTGCGAGCCACCCCCAGACGCACACACCCACACACACACCGTGAACCCTCGAAACTACGATGCATGTTAAATTAATTATCTCGCGGTCAACATATATGTTACCAAAGGAGGGACGTTTCAATTTCAAAAAAATCATAGAGATCATTAAGACGCTTTATTACATTGATTGATTGATTTTCTACGGGTATAACATGCACAAATCAAATTTGAGCTACATGCACACGTGACAGTGCACCTAAATGGATTGCAAAAACACATGTGTCTCACTAGGTGCATGTTTACTCCTCGTGCAACAAATTTCGAACATTGAGAATCTTGATTTTATATTCTAGTACATCCAAAACTTATTTGAAGTTCATGAAACTTATCGTGTTGTCATATGGACACCAATACAAAGTGGCATTGTACTTTTTTTCAAATTTGAGACCAGTTTTGATGTAATATTTATCTAATTACAGACAGGACATTATTAATAATTGGGAACTAATATCCCAAACGGATTGTTTATTCGAACCATGAGTGTTAGACAAACAATGGATATGTGCCATGCTTCAGTTAAGCAATAAAGCGGCAGCATTAATCATCCAAAAAGAAAAACAATATACGTGCCGTCACGCGACCCGTGTGTCGTGCGAGTAGGCATGAGTTGACGGGACGCGTCCGCCGCACAGGCAGACGGGGAGGCATGCGTGTAGTTGTGTGAATTGACGGAGGCATGCTCGCTGCGCAGTGTCATCGGGAGGCATGCGAGTAGCTGTGTGAAACTTTGGTAGGCATGTCAGTAGTTTGATGCGCAGGCTCACCGGGAGGCGAGCCATCGGTTTGACTGCCGCCCGCCACTCTCCCACAACTCCCACTACTCCATATTAATGGTGCGCCCGAGCAGTCGCACACCCATCCTCGCTACACACACACAATCCTCTCTCTCTCTGCTTGCATCCTCGACGCCGCTTTTAGTCATCAAAGCCGTCTGTGTATGAGGATGCCACTGAAGCTCCCCATCGAAGGGAGTGGCGATGTCAGGGCTGCTAAAGCACCGGAGCACGGCATTGAGATGAAGAAACAGGTTGCCGTCATCGCCGGCGACTTATCGTTGCACCCTGACGTCATCAACGGCGTCGAGCTTCCACAGCCGGAGGCGGAGTTCGACGCCGACTCCGACTACCACTCCGGCGAAGACTCCGACGACCACTCCGATGAAGACTCCCACAACGACGGATAGCTGGTTAGTCATCTATACCCATTTATGTGTCAAATTGATCATAGGGTTTCTCTGGTTACTCCTGAAGGAAATATGCCCTAGAGGCAATAATAAAGTTGTTATTTATATTTCCTTATATCATGCTAAATGTTTATTATTCATGATAGAATTGTATTAACCAGAAACTTTGTACATGCATGAATACATAGACAAACAGAGTGTCCCTCGTAGGCCTCTACTTGACTAGCTCGCTAATCAAAGATGGTTAAGTTTCCTAGCTATGGACGGGATCACATCATTAGAGAATTATGTGATGGACTAGACCCATCCATTAGCTATTGCTTTCTTCATGACTTATACATGTTCCTATCACTATGATATTATGCAACTCCCGAATACCGGAGGAACACCTTGTGTTCTATCAAACGTCACAACGTAACCGGGTGATTATAAAGATGCTCTACAAGTGTCTCCGATACTATTTGTTGAGTTGATATAGATCCAGATTAGGATTTGTCACTCTGTGTATTGGAAAGGTATCTCTAGGCCCTCTCGGTAATGCACATCACTATAAGCCTTGCAAGCAATGTGACTAATGAGTTAGTTGTGGGATGACACATTAAGAAACGAGTAAAGAGACTTTCCAGTGACGAGATTGAACTAGGTATGATGATACCGATGATCGAATCTCAAGCAAGTAACGTACCGGTGACAAAGGGAACAACGTATGGTGTTGTGCGGTTTGACCGATAAAGATCTTCGCAGAATATGTTGAAACCAATATGAGGATCCAGGTTCCGCTATTGGTTATTGACGGGCGATGTGTCTCGGTCATGTCTACATAGTTCTTGAACCCGTAGGATCCGCATGCTTAACGTTTGATGACGATATGTATTATGAGTTATGTGATTTGATGTACCGAAAGTTGTTCGGAGTCCTAGATAAGATCACGGACATGACGAGGAGTCTCGAAATGGTCAAGACATAAGGATTCAGATATTGGAAGGCTGCATTCGGTCACCGGAATGGTTCGGGTCGTTTCAGATAAGTTTCGGAGTACCGCGGGTTACCGGAAGCCCCCCGGGAAGTTATTGTTCCTCATGTGCCTAATGGTGGAAGAGAGGAGGCAGGCCAAGGTGTGGCGCGTGCCCCCCAATCCCAAACCGAATTGGACTAGGGCTAGGGGGCGCCCCCCTTTCCTTCTCTTCTTCCTCTCCTTCCTTCTTCTCCTACTAGGACTAGGAAAGGGGGAAACCTACTCCTACTAGGAGTAGGATTCCCCCCTTGGGCGCGCCCCTTGTGGCCGGCCCTTCTCCTCCCCTCCTTTATATACGGGGGAGGGGGCACCCCATAGACACACAAGTTGATCTTTAGCCGTGTGTGGTGCCACCCTCCACAGTTTTACAAATCGGTCTTATTATCATAGTGCTTAGGTGAAGCCCTGCGACGGTAACTTCATCATCACAATCGACACGCCGTCATTCTGACGGAACTCATCCTCGGCCTCAGCTGGATCAAGAGTACGAGGGATGTCACCGAGATGAACGTGTGCAAATCGTGGAGGTGTCGTGCATTCGGTACTTGATCAGTTGGATCGTGAAGACGTTCGACTACATCAACCGCATTACTAAATGCTTCCGCTTTTGGTCTACGAGGGTACGTAGACACACTCTCCCCTCTCATTGATATGCATCTCCTAGATAGATCTTGCATGATCGTAGGATTTTTTTTTGAAAAACTACGTTCCCCAACAGTGGCATGAGAGCCAGGTCTATGCGTAGATGTTATATGCACAAGTAGAACACAAAGAGTTGAGGGCGATAATAGTCATACTGCTTACCAGCATGTCATACTTTGATTCGGCAGTATTGTTGGATGAAGCGGCCCAGACCGACATTACATGACAGCTGTCGGATGTGGGGTTCCGGCAAACCCTTAAGGTTCGAACACTAGGGTGCGCGCGAAGTCTTTTCGTCCCACCAATCTACGCCCTAGCTCGCTAAGATCTCACGGACGAACTCGACAAACTCGCAACACAAAAAGACACAAGATTTATACTGGTTTGGACCACCGTTGTGGTGTAATACCCTACTCCAGTGTGGTGGTGGTGGATTGCCTCAAGGGCTGATGATGAACAATACAATGGGAAGAACAGCCTCTTGAGGTTGAGGTGTTCTTGTGCTTGGCTAACTTGTGTGGTTCTGGATGGTCTAAAATGGTCGTCCCCTGCCTATGGTGGTGGCTAGTCCTACTTATAGAGGCCCTGGTCCTCTTCCCAAATATTGAGCGGGAAGGGAGCCAACAACGGCAGGCAAATTTGAAGAGGGACAGGTAGTACAAGCTATCCTGACAAAGGCGGTCACCGCCTGCGAAAGGCTCTGGTGGTGACGCCGTCTTGGGCTCCACGATGACCTCCATCTTGCCGTCCTTCTGGTCCTGGTCTTTTTCATGATGCCTCGGTACTCCTCGCCTGCGCAGGCCTCCTTAGCACCAAAGAGGAAACAAGGACGCTGCGCACGCTGGCGCCTGCCTGGTGCCAATCGTCATGGCTCACGTCACGAGAGCCTCATGAGGTTTGACTCGCCTTGATATCTTCGCTCCTCGTGAGCCTACTCGACTAGGCCACTCTAGAGGAGGTATTGTATTGTCCTCCTCGTGAAGCTTGGCCCCTTGCGAGGGTCTTGGATGCCTTATTGATGAAGGCGGGCCATACGGCCTGCTGGCTTAGCCACGCAGCGGGCTGCAGGCAGGCATGTCTGGGGACCCCCGTTCGCAGAACACCGACAACAACATTCATGAGACTGGTTCTACCGACGTGCTTCGCACATAGGTGGTTAGTGGGTGTTTGTTTCTCCAACTTTAGTTGAATCGAGTGTGACTACGTCTGGTCCTTGTTGAAGGTTAAAGCAGCACACTTCATGAAAAATCATTGTGGTTTTTGATGCGTAGGTAAGAACGTTTCTTGCTAGAAGCCCGTAGCAGCCACATAAAACTTGCAACAACAAAGTAGAGGACGTCTAACTTGTTTTTGCAAGCCATGTCGTGATGTGATATGGTCAAGACGTGATTATATAAATTGTTGTATGAGATGATCATGTTTTGTAACAGTTATTGGCAACTGGCAGGACGGTGGTGATCATGAAATACAATCGCCATATTATTGCTTTACTTCATCACTAAGCGGTAGCGATAGTCATAGAAGCAATAGTTGGCGAGATGACAATGATGCTACGATGGTGATCATGGTGTCAAGCCGGTGACGATGGTGATCATGACTGTGCTTTGGAGATGGAGATGAAAGACACAAGATGATGATGGGCATATCATATCACTTATATTGATTGCATGTGATGTTTACCCTTTATGCGTCTTATTTTTCTTAGTACGGCGGTAGCATTATAAGATGATCTCTCACTAAATTTCAAGGTATAAGTGTTCTCCCTGAGTATGCATCGTTGCTACAGTTCGTCATGCCGAGACACCAAGTCTGGACCTAAGCCTGAGATTGAGTGCTTCTATTGCAAAGGGACTGGTCACTGGGAGCGGAACTTCGCCAACTATTTGGCGGATAAGAAGGATGGTAAAGTGAAAGGTATATTTGATATACATGTTATTGATGTGTACCTTACTAATGCTCACAGTAACGCCTGGGTATTTGATGGTCTGTTGCTCATATTTGCAACTTGAAACAGGGGCTACGGATTAAGCGAAGATTGGCTAAGGACGAGGTGACGATGCACGTGGGAAATTGTTCCAAAGTCGTTCTGATTGCGGTCGGCACACTACCTCTACATCTACCTTCGGGATTAGTATTAGACCCGAGTAATTGTTATTTGGTGCCAGCGTTAAGCATGAACATTATATCTGGATCTTGTTTGATGCGAGACGGTTATTCATTGAAATCAGAGAATAATGGTTGTTCTATTTATATGAGTAATATCTTTTATGGTCATGCACCCTTGATGAGTGGTCTATTTTTGTTGAATCTTGATAGTAGTGATACACATATTCATAGTATTGAAGCCAAAAGATATAAGTTTAATAATGATAGTGCAACTTATTTGTGGCACTGCCGCTTAGGTCATATTGGTGTAAAGCGCATGAAGCAACTCCATGCTGATGGGATTTTGGAATCACTTGATTATGAATCACTTCATGCTTGCGAACCATGCCTCAAGGGAAAGATGACTAAGACTCTGTTCTTCGGAACAATGGAACAAGCAACAGACTTATTATAAATAATAGATATTGATGTATGCGGTCCGATGAGGGTTGATGCTCGTGCATGGTATCGTTATTTTCTCACCTTCATAGTTGATTTGAGCAGATATGCGCATGTCTACTTGATGAAACATAAGTATGAAACATTTGAAAAGTTCAAAGAATTTCAGAGTGAAGTGGAAAATCATCGTGACAAAAAAATTAAGTTTCTACGATCTAATCATGGAGGTGAATATTTGAGTTATGAGTTTGGTCTTCATTTGAAACAATGCAGAATAGTTTCGCAAGTCACGCCACCTGGAACACCACAACGGAACGGTGTGTCCAAACATCATAACCACACTTTATTAGATATGGTGCGATCTATGATGTCTCTTACTGATTTACCGCTATCATTTTGGGGTTATGCTTTAGACACAACTGCATTCATGTTAAATAGGGCACCATTGAAATCCGTTGAGATGACACCATATGAACTATGGTTTGGCAAGAAACCCAAGTTGCCCTTTCTTAAAGTTTTGGGGTACAATTCTTATGTGAAAAAGCTTCAACCTGATAAGCTCGAACCCAAATCGGAAAAATGTGTCTTCATAGGATACCCAAAGGACACTGTTGGGTACACCTTCTATCACAAATTCGAAGGCAATATATTTGTTGCTAAGAATGGATCCTTTCTAGAGAAGGAGTTTCTCTCGAAAGTAGAACTTGATGAGGTAATTGTACCTTCTCCCTTATTGGAAAGTAGTTCATCACAGAAATCAGTTCCAGTGATTCCTACACTAATTAGTGAAGAAGCTAATGATGATGATATTGAAACTTTTGATCAAGTTACTACCGAACCTCATAAGTCCACCAGAGTAAGATCCACACTAGAGTGGTACGGTAATCCTGTTCTGGAGGTCATGTTGCTTGACCATGACGAACCTACGAACTATGAGGAAGTGATGATGAGCCCAGATTTCGCAAAATGGCTTGAGGCCATGAAATCTGAGATGGAATCGACCTATGAGGACAAAGTGTGGACTTTGGTTGACTTTCCCGATGATCGGCAAGCCATATAGAATAAATGGATCTTTAAGAAGAAGACTGACACTGACGGTAATGTTACTGTCTACAAAGCTCGACTTGTTGCGAAAGGTTTTCGACAAGTTCAAGGAGTTGACTATGATGTGACCTTCTCACCCGTAGCGATGCTTAAGTCCGTCCGAATCTTGTTAGCAATTGCCGCATTTTATTATTATGAAATTTGGCAAATGGATGTCAAAACTGCATTCCTTAATGGATATCTTAAATAAGAGTTGTATATCATGCAACCAGAAGGTTTTGTCGATCCAAAAGGTGCTAACAAAGTGTGAAAGCTCCAACATTCCATTTATGGACTGGTGCAAGCATCTCGGAGTTGGAATATACGTTTTGATAGTGTGATAAAAGTATATGGTTTTATACAAACTTTTTGAGAAGCCTGTATTTATAAGAAAGTGAGTGGGAGCTCTGTAGCATTGATGATATTATATGTGAATGACATATTGTTGATCGGAAATGATACTGAATTTCTGAATAGCATAAAAGAATACTTGAATAAGAATTTTTCAATGAAAGACCTCGGTGAAGCTACTTATATATTGGGCATCAAGATCTATAGAGATAGATCAAGACGCTTAATTGGACTTTCACAAAGCACATACCTTGATAAAGTTTTGAAGAAGTTCAAAATGGAGCAAGCAAAGAAAGGGTTCTTGCTTGTGTTACAAGGTATGAAGTTGAGTCAGACTCAATGCCCGACCGCTGTAGAAGATGGAGAGAAAATGAAAGTCATTCCCTATGCCTCAGCCGTAGGTTCTATCATGTATGCAATGTTGTGTACCAGACCTGATGTGTGCCTTGCTATTAGTTTAGCAGGGAGGTACCAAAGTAATCCAGGAGTGGATCACTGGACATCGGTCAAGAACATCCTAAAATAATTGAAAAGGACTAAGGATATGTTTCTCATTTATGGAGGTGAAAAAGAGCTCGTCGTAAACGGTTATGTCGATGCAAGCTTTGACACTAATCCGTATGAATCTAAGTCACAAACCGGATACATATTTTTATTGAATGGTGGAGCTGACAGTTGGTGTAGTTCTAAGCAGAGCGTCGTGGCGGGATCTACATGTGAAGCAGAATACATAGCTGCTTCGGAAGTAGCAAATGAAGGAGTCTGGATGAAGGAGTTCATATCCGATCTAGGTGTAATACCTTGTGCATCAGGTCCAATGAAAATCTTTTGTGACAATACTAGTGCAATTGCCTTGGCAAAGTAATCAATATTTCACAAGAGAACCAAGCAAATCAAAAGACGCTTCAATTCCATCAACGATCAAGTCAACGAGGGAGACATAGAGATTTCCAAGATACATACAGATCTGAATGTTGCAGACCCATTGACTAAGCCTCTCTCATGAGCAAAACATGATCAGCACCAAGACTACATGGGTGTTAGAATCATTACAATGTAATCTAGATTGTTGACTCTAGTGCAAGTGGGAGACTGAAGGAAATATTCCCTAGAGGCAATAATAAAGTTGTTATTTATATTTCCTTATATCATGCTAGAATTGTATTAACCGGGAACTTAGTACATGTGAATACATAGACAAATAGAGTGTCCCTAGTATGCCTCCACTTGACTAGCTCGTTAATCAAAGATTGTTAAGTTTCCTAGCCATGGACATGTGTTGTCATTTGATGAATGGCATCACATCATTAGAGAATGATGTGATGGACTAGACCCATCCGTTAGCTTAGCACTATGATCGTTTACTTTATTGCTATTGCTTTCTTAATGACTTATACATGTTCCTATGACTATGAGATTATGCAACTCCTGAATACCAGAGGAACACCTTGCGTGCTATCAAACGTCACAACGTAACTGGGTGATTATAAAGATGCTCTACAGGTTCCTCTGATGGTGCTTGTTGAGTTGGCATAGATCGAGATTAGAATTTGTCACTCAGTGTATCGGAGAGGTATCTCTGGCCCCCCTCGGTAATGCACATCAATATAAGCCTTGCAAGCAATGTGACTAATGAGTTAGTTGCGGGATGATGCATTACTGAATGAGTAAAGAGACTTGTCGGTAATGATATTGAACTAGGTATGATGATACCGGCGATCGAATCTCGGGCAAGTAACATGCCGATGACAAAGGGAACAACGTATGTTGTTGTGCGGTTTGACCGATAAAGATCTTCGTAGAATATGTAGGAACCAATATGAGCATCCAGGTTCCACTATCGGTTATTGACCGGAGATGTGTCTCGGTCATGTCTACATAGTCTCGAACCCGTAGGGTCCGCACGCTTAACGTTCGATGACGATATGTATTATGAGTTATGTGAGTTGATGTACCAAAGGTAGTTCGGAGTGCCAGATGAGATGATGGACATGACGAGGAGTGTAGAAATGGTCGAGACATAAAGATTCATATATTGGAAGGATACATTCAGATACCGGAATGGTTCGGGTCGTTTCGGAGTACCGGGGGTTACTGGAACCCCTCGGGAAGTTATTGGGCCTAATGGTGGAAGAGAGGAGGCAGGCCAAGGTCTGGCGCACGCCCCCGCCCTAGTCCAAACCGAATTGGACTAGGGATAGAGGGGCTGGCTCCCCTTTCCTTCTCTTCTTCCTCTCCATCCTTCTTCTCATACTAGGACTCAAAAAGGGGAAACCCTTGTGGCCGGCCCTCCTCCTCCACCCCTCCTTTACATACGGGGGAGGGGGCACCCCATAGACACAGGTGTTGATCTTTGGCCGTGTGCGGTGCCCCCTCCACATTTTTACACCTCGGTCATATTGTCATAGTGCTTAGGCAAAGCCCTGCGTCGGTAACTTCATCATCACCGTCGACACGCTGTCATGCTGACAGAACTCACCCTCGGCCTCAGCTGGATCAAGAGTATGAGGGATGTCACGGAGCTGAACGTGTGCAGATAGCGGAGGTGTCGTGCATTCGGTACTTGATCGGTTGGATCACGAAGACGTTCGACTACATCAACCGTGTTAGTAAACACTTCCGCTTTCGGTCTACGAGGGTATGTAGACACACTCTCCCCTCTTGTTGTATTGCATCTCCTAGATAGATCTTGCGTGATCGTAGGAATTTTTTTAAAATACTGCATTCCCCAACAACTCCTGCCTCCCCCTTTTTGGAAGAGAAATCCTATGGTTATGTTCTCCCAATCCATGAAATCTGAGTAAGTTTCGTTAGATCCGTGTAGTGTATTGATTTTTTGCATGGTATAGGTGATAAGTGATTAGTTGTTTCATCTGTGCAAATGATTTCTGCTAGTAATACGACTAGGGTTAGTGTTCGTGCTAATAATTCCTAGCCAGGGCTTGAAAATTGATTTTGAATGACCTACATATGTTTGTGCCATTATTTTCTTCAAGATTGGTCTGTACATAGATGACTGTGCATAAAAATCGAACCATAATCTCTGGATATGTATAAATAAATAGCCATAAATACCTAATCCTACTTCATGGCTTGTAATCATTGATTTGATGCCAAATTTGTTTTAATATTTGTATAGGTGCTGTCTGACGACATGGACAACGAGGATGAAGATTGCTAGAGGAGGTACAAGAGGCAAACCTTGAGGGAGCTTTATGCGGGAATGCATAACAGGCCTATTAAGACCTGGAATGGCGGCTATGGATGCCCATTTTGCAACCAGAAGCTTCATGAAGCGTATCTAAGTGTTCTGTCCCATGCAAGAGGACGGGCCGTTGGATCCTTAAAGCAGAAGTATTCTCGCAGGGTGGCGCACGACGCGTACGCCGAGTACCTAGAGAAGCTTCAGGATCGTGCTGGCTGCATGTGAGATGAGATGTGGGATGGATCGAACTATGTACGCTTGAGTATGCTTAATGCGGTTGAACTATCTACTTATGGTTGAACTATGCTTATGTACGTGTACGCTTATTATCTATATCTAGGTATGTTAAATATTTTGTCAAAATTTGGTAAAAATTACAAAGGGGGGCCAATAAACCAGGACGGAGGTAGTACGTCAATCACACACGGTTCCCAAAATTGGAACCATGTGCAATGAATTTCATTTTGCTTGTTGCATCGACCACACACGGTTCGCTCTAGCAAACCGTCGCCCCCAAAATTCTTTGTGGGACAGAAAACCCTCACCACCAATTCAAAAAAGTAAAAAGAAAACCATCACCATCCCCACGTCACAAAAACCCTCAGCCCACCCCCCTCGGCCCCTCCGGTACATTCCCCGTTCAACCTGCACAAGCTCCTCCACGTCTATGCCATGGCACCGCCTATCGCGGCGGTAAACACTTAGCTCGACATCTACCGCCACCGCTAGGCTGTCGGCAAAGCCCACCGCATTTCGCCACTTCCGCTTGCCGCCGCCTATCGCCATCGACTTTCTCGATGCTGCTCGCAGTCGACCCAGCTCCCCTCAGTTGGGGAATCTGCCGTACTGAGGGTTCTTTCTCATGGACGACAAGGAAACTAATTGAACGAGATATTATCTCATCTCTTATCCCTGTTTTTCTGCCTCCTTTAATCACCCGGCATAAATCGTCGTGAATTCATTTTTATTCGAGCTGATTTGAGGGTTTTCTTTCATTCATAGAATGTACAGTGCACCGACACTTCAGGACATTGTGACCTCCACCAGATATTCCATCTCACTGTACCAGATAACTTGAGGACATGCACGGTATGTTCAATATCACCCTAAATCGGTTGGCATGGCCTACTTTCCTGAACATATTCTAAATATTGCTACATTTGGATAAAAGGTGCCACATGCACCATATACGTCAAAGGGGATTTCCCCCCTCTTCTTTCTATATTAGGAAAATTAATGATTTATTGTTCTTTCGATTAATCCCATATTTCCATGACATCATGTTTACCCTATCTGTTTAATTATAGATTTTTGTCCTTCGATTTCAACTGTTGTATAGTTATTTCAATTTGGGCCCATATTTGCATGTTAGCATATTTTATTTAACAATCCTACCATTTTCTGTAGAAATCCCTTGCTATGGAACAGATTATGTAGTGCATAGTTTTTCCCTTTACATAGATGAAGGCTCCACGGATGTCATACTGCACATAAACCATGGATTTACAATCATTGCTACTTTAAGACTTGACGAAAGTGGTGACTCCTATTTTGGCACCAGAGTTTGGAAAGAAATTGCAAAGTTTTATGTACTGAAAGCTGGCACTAAAATTGCACTGCACAGAAAAGGGCCTGGTCATGAGATATATGCTAACTTCCCCGACACAATCTTCCGGACATTGTTCGAAGTAAGTTTTGTTTTCAACTATCTGCATGTTGACTTACCCAACAATGTCAAATGAATTGTGTAGTATTTAAGCAACCAATAGTTATTCCCTTTTCTTACTATATTCCTACCTAATAACTTCTAGTTACTAATACACTTTTATATTGCCCTATTTTAACTAAATATTCCCTGTACTCCCATTTCTATCAGAAAGCATCGCTGACAAGGAGACTTTGGAGGTGGAGAACGGGGCTGCCAACAAGCGGAGGGGGGGGCGAGTTAGAACCGCAAGCAACTCCAGCAGGCCTAGACTTCATCGGCAGCCTCCCCGATGATATGTTGAGAGTCACCATCTCCCTCCTCCCAATCAAATACAGGGCACAAACAACCATCCTTTCCCGGTGGTGGCGCCCCCTATGGAACTCCATCCCTCTCAACCTCATCGACACCCACGAGCTCTACCATGGCTATGGAAAAAGCTTGGATGTGTTCTCCAAGATCCTCGGTAGTCACCTTAGCCCAACCAAAAGCCTTAGAATGGGTAAGTTCCGTTCCAACGGCAAGGATCGAGCCAAGCTTGACGACTGGTTCCGATCCCCCGCCCTAGATCAGCTCGAGGAGCTCACTTTTGATGATGGGCCTATGCGGTCGCTGCCAACGTCGGCACTCCGCCTCGCGCGCACGCTGCGCGCCGCCAAGTTCCGGAACTGCCATCCCCCTTAATGACGCACCCGCTCTTATTATACCACGAGAGAAGCACTTCAAGCTCGTCGCTGTCTGCCTCTAAAATGGTGACATGGAGCGCTAGCTCCATGGCTGTACTGCACTCTAGTACCTTCGTCTTCAGATGATCAATGGGTTGAGTACCTTCCACATCACCTCCATGACTCTCCGGACTATTTATGTGTGTTGCTGGTGCGGCAGGAAGACATCACAAGATGTGTACCACGGTATGGTCATTGAGGACACACCTGCACTTGAGAGATTACTTGTAGTTCATCAAGAAGGTCCAACAAGAATCAATGTCATTTCTGCACCAAAATTGACAGTGGTGGGCTACTCGTCTCACAAATACTCCGAACTTGTTATTGGATCCACACCCATACAGGTACAATGGTCGCCTTCTACCTCTCCTTCTACAAATTAACATTATTTTTAATTTTGAAGATATTTGTCCATATGTCATTCAGAAAATGATCCCGACATGCTTGACCCCGAAACTACGCACAATGAAGGTCTTGGCAATAGAATCTATCGGCCCCAACCTGGAGCAAGTTGTCAGTTTACTAAGATGCTTTCCGTCCTGGAGAAGCTATATATCGAGGTGATGTTCCTTTCTTGTTAAATGTTAACCATAAGGGAGTTCAAGTTTTCTTAGGGAACCTTTCATCCAGTCCAACCTCTTGTGAAGAAGGCTACATTTTTCTAGAATGTAATCAAATGTCCATGTTAATCATGACAGATTGAAGATGGCATGTTAGTGCACTTTACAAATATTGAAAACCAAATAGGCCTGTAGTAATGTTCAAAACTGCATGTAGGCACTAACACATTTTCTTCTTTTGCAGATAAGATTAGGCCTAGCGGTGGATAATGTGATACAATATAACAATCACGTTGAATGCCTAGATCTGCATCTCTCAAAAATTACTTTGAACTCCTACCGAGGGACCTTACCGGAGATTATATTCACCAGGTTCTTTGTTCTCAGAGCAAGGGTGCTGAAGGAAATGAGGTTTGCCGTACATTTATTTCACAAAAATGAATGGTTTGTTGATCAGCGCCGGTGCCTGCGGCAGAATGGAGTAGGCTCCAAAAATGCTGAATTTCTTTTTGGAACTTGAGATGACAGAGTAATCAGAAGTCATCGTGTCAACCCCATACATGACTTCTTAGTGGCTGACCCCTTTGCAATAATTGTGAGGTTTCAAAACCAGATTTAGAAATGGTGATATTAGTTTGAACCTCTCTGATATCCATGTTTAACGGATCAGTGCAAGCGTTTGTAGCTGATGAGCTAAATTTCATTTCTAATATCAGTTTGAACCTTGTAATCTTCGAATTTGAGCCATATAACTCTGGAATTTGAACCTTGTAAAATTTCGAGCTTTTGTGGTATAATCGCTGAAATGGCATCTATGTGACTCGTATATTGCTAACACTATTTTGACATTAATATGAATGGTCTTAGATTTTATTAACCATCCTCGAATCAGTTTACCTTGTCGATCTCACAATACACGATCTGTATAGCTAACTTGACTACGATCTTCGACATTATTGCACATAGTTGGTTTCTTCCACAGTGTGCACTATAGAGCGCAGAATTAATTATCGCACTCGAGTGTCCATCATCACCCTTTTGTGTAACTTTGACCTCATCACCCACAGGTAAACTTATGATCGAAGTCATTCCACACACTTCATTTTTACAAAGCTTTTTGCCAATAAACGCCCATGATTTGTCCCTCTTCTAGCCGACGCTTGGCCAAACTAGCCGGGTGGGAAGCTTGCGCGGTAAACAGCACGGTAGCGCGGGAATAGGCTCACTGGCGATACATTTGATGCCTCTTCGAGCCCACACGTGTGGTGCGGTGTTGTCAAGCGTCCACTGGAATCCTCCACTATGAACGATGTGACAAGACGTGACGATTACAGGCCGGTCGACCCCCATTTATTACAGCGGCCATTTAACCCTTGTGTCTCTTCAACCTTTCGATCGCGCCCCACAATTGCAAGAAGCACACCCACCATGAGAAATTCTTAGAGGGTAACCCGCGCGGCTGCAATGGCGCTCCGAGTGGCTGCCGACGACGAGAAGCAGTTCAAACTTGCGTGCCATGGTGGACACCCACAAAAGGTTCATGGACCTCTCGGTGGTGTACACCAACGACCCGGTCTGGGTGGAGCACTTCATCCACATCATGGAGTTGTTGCTTGCCGTGGAGAAGTACGAGGTGGTCGGGTTCGACCTCGAGTACACCCACGCTCGTGCCGGGTCTCGTCCCAAGGTCGTCGTCGCCCAGATGTTCGTGTGCGACCACGTCCTCGTCTACCACTACTACCTGTCCACAAGGCCTTGCGAGCGTTTCGCCAGGTTTGTCAACAACCCACACTACATGTTCACTACGGTGGACATCACCAACGATGTAAAGGCGCTCAAGAATTCGGGCATTGCCTGCTAGAATCTTGTCGACATCCAGTGCCAATACAAGATCTGGGGCAGCAAGGAGCATGAGAAGGACTCACTGGTTCACCTCGCCGAGGCCATGATCGACCCCTACTATAGAGACATGAAGGATTCGTGCAACAAGGACAAGCATGCCTGGTACTCAGCCTGTATGGAGAAACTCGACAAAGCTCACGTCATGTACGCGGCCAAGGAGGCGTACACGAGCTATGACATGTACAGGCGGATCGTTGACATGAGGAAGTGCCTCCTTCCTCAAAATGGCGAGGGATCCAGTTGGAAGCAGAGAAATGGCAAGCATCGTCGCAACAATAAGTAGATGATTAGATCCTCGTTGCTCCTACTTCAGTATGCATGTAATTGCTTACTTTGGTGTGTGGAAATGTTGTGTGTGTAGTCACTTGTGTAATTGTATGTTTAATTTGGTTATGCAATGCTGTCTTTTTAAGTATATATGTTGATGCTCTATAGATAGAGTGTAGATGTTGTGCGGACAAACAAAATCACATCGCACACGGACTAAACAATGGAACCATCGGTGATGTTTTCATCAATCACTCACAATTGTATACCAGCAATCGTTTGCTCACAACACACATAGCTTGTTGGCAGTAATCGTCTGTGTTATTATCAGTCTTCGCACACATTTCTGATTATAGACCTATTTGCCTTGTATCACACACATCTTGTTCATTTGAACCGTTTCTGCTCTCATGTCTCAACGCAAAATAGTTCATTCGAGTCAACCGCATGCCATATATCGCACACACCTTTGATCTTGATGACCATTTCTTTTGTGTTGCCCAATCACAAACAGTTCATCCGAGTGAACTACATGCTGTACATCACACACACCTTCATCTGGCTGCCCGTTTCTTTTGTCCCTCCTCATCACAGATAGTTAATTGAGCTGAACCGTATGCCCTGCATCATAGACGCAACTAAAATCTGAACCGTGTTTGCTGCATCCTCCATCACAAATGTTTTGCACCTTTTTTGACGGTTTTTTACACCAGCGTTTGCGATTATGGCATCACACACAGTTTCGTCGAAGGGTCACTGATCGTAGTGTTGCGTTAGCAGCAACCTGCAGTAGTGCTTATTCTCTCTCTTTGATTCTCAATACCATGTTCTCCTCGATGTTCTTGGAGATCTATCCGATGTAATACTCTTTTGCGGTGTGTTTGTCGAGATCCGATGAATTGTGGATTTATGATCAGCTTATCTATGAATATTATTTGAATCTTCTCTGATTTATTTTATGCATGATTTGATATCTTTGTAATTCTCTTCGAACTATTGGTTTGGTTTGGCCAACTAGATTGGTTTTTCTTGCAATGGGAGAAGTGCTTAGCTTTGTGTTCAATCTTGCGGTGTCCTTTCTCAGTGACAGTATGGGCAGAAAGGCACGTATTGTATTGTTGCCATCGAGGATAAAAAGATGGGGTTTTCATCATATTGCTTGAGTTAAATCCTCTACATCATGTCATCTTACTTGATGCGTTACTCTGTTATTCATGAACTTAATACTCTAGATGCAGGTAGGAGTCGGTCGATGTGTGGAGTAATAGTAGTAGATGAAGAATCGTTTCGGTCTACTTGACATGGATGTGACGCCTATATTTCGTAATCATTGCCTTATCGTCATAACTTTGGGCTTTTCTATCAATTGCTCTACAGTAATTTGTTCACCCACCATATTATTTGCTATCTTGAGAGAAGCCTCTAGTGAAACCTATGGCCTCCGTGTCTACTTTCCATCATATAAGTTTGCAATCTACTATTTTACAATCTTTTTATTTCCGATCTATAAACCAAAAATACCAAAAATATTTACTTTATCGTTTGTTTAGTTTCATCTATCTCTGCCAGATCTCACTTCTGCAAGTAACCATGAAGGGATTGACAACACCTTTATCACGTTGGGTGCAACTTGTTTGATTATTTTTGCAGGTATTGGTCATTTGTGCGTTGTCTCCTACTAGATTGATACCTTGGTACTCAAACTGAGGGAAATACTTATCTCTACTTTGATCCATCACCCTTTCCTCTTTAAGGGAAAAACCAACGCAAGCTCAAGAAGTAGCAGGCATCATGTGTGAATTAGTTAGTGCTAGTGTCGCCCGTAGTCTTAGAGTAAATTACCAGTAGTACTTTAAGTTTGTACTATCTACTATTGTCGGATTCAGGGTTCCGCAGACCCTTGAGAGGTTCGAACACTGGGGTGCGTGCGAAGAACTTCCCCTTCCCACCCTGCCTGCTTAACAATTCCACGGCCTAGCAAGAACGAACCAAAGGGACAAGAGATACATCAGTTTATCCTGGTTCGTGCCACCTTGCGGTGTAATACCCTACTCCAGTTTTGTGGCGGATTGCCTCGAGGGGCTGAGGATGAACTAGTACAGTGGTTGAACAGCCTCAGGAGGTGAGGTGTGTAACACCCCGATAGTTCAGCTATAGTAATCCCCTTCTAATGATGCCTTGTTATCATTGTTACTGTTGCTAATATCACTTTGATTCAAATCCAGTCCAAATTTTAAATTCAAATTAAAGTCAAATTTCAAACTTCGCATTATTCTACAAATTCCCCTGATCATTTGTCATGTTGAAACCAACAGCATTTGACTCACCAATTAATCCCTAATAAAATATAAAGTGGTCCAACTCCAACAAACGTAACCTTTTCAAAATAAACAAATAATTATGAGTTCCCAAATGACTCAAAACTTTATGTGCCGCTCCAAGATATTGCGCTTGAATTTGGTGCCAAGTTTGTAGCTCAACTAAATTCATTTGCTATAGCAGCTAAATAGAAAACAGTGATAGAAATGTAAAGAAAAGAGAAAAGAGAAAGAGGATATAGAGGACCTAATCTACTGGCACTATGGCCCATCTTGCAAAAGGGAAGGCCCAGCCCACCTCTACCTCATCCCCAACCTTGCTACAGGAGGCGGGGGAATTGTGGCGGCCATCCACCGGCATGGCCGCGCCATGCCGTGCATCGCGGCCATCCAGCACACCCCAGTGCTCTACAAAACACCATGGCACGCCTCGGCCGAAAACCTAGCTCCTAATTCTATCTTCCCCTTTCCTTGTTCGACCTAGAACTCGCAACCGAACGTAGCCGTCACCGCATCGCCATCATCGTCGTGGCCACCATCGTCCCCACTGGTTGAAACTTCGCCAGGAGACACGACGGCCTCGTCTACTTCGACTACGGCCACCAGATTCAGCCGGGGCACCGTCAAGCTTCGGGATCGACCGCTTCTTCCTGCTTCGATCACCGAAGTTTCGCACCGAATCCAATGCCTCTGCTACTCCTAAGCCACTCACCGAGCCATCTTGAGCTCCAAGGTGAACCTCCCCTCCGTTCCCCCTCGCATCGACCTTGATTTGCGTTGTATAATGCCGCCTCACTGCCGTGGTCGCGTCCGTCCGCCTCCACTCCTCACAACCCGTCGTGGCGGCCCACTCCCTCGCTCCCCTGCAGCCGCCCCCGCGCTCGCCCGCACGTCCGCTCGCCGCTGCCTCCCGCGCCCACTCGCATGCGCCTCGCCCTGGCCTCACCTCCGACTGCCGCTGACACGTCCGTCATCGCCAACTCCCAGCCACCTCACGCAGCGCGCCTAGTCCCGTGTCAACTACACCTCGGTGCGCTGGCTCGCTCGGCCGCACGCCCACGCGTGCCACGCCGCAGTCGCCCGTGGCCCTGCCGTTGTTCTGCTGCTCCCTGTACTGCCGTGGCGTCGCGTCCGCTCGCTGCTGCTCTGTTTCTGCTGCCGCCGCTGCTTCCGCCTTGCTCTACTACTTATTACTGCTACTCCCACATGCTGCGTCGCTGCCGCCGGTGTCCGCGCGCCGCCGGCCGCCGCTCCATGTCCTAGCCACCGACCGTTGCTCCCACCCAGCGCTGGCGGACTCTGGCCGCCGTGCCCGTGTGCGTGTGTGAGCACAACGCTGGATGTGTCTCTCGCACGTACGACCGGCCCTTGCTTGCTAGCAGTAGTAGTGGGTCCCTTCTAATTAGATTAGATAAATCCTTTAGAATTTATTAAAACACTAACATGTGGGACCATGTACTGTTCACTTTGACCGGTCAATGTTGACCGGGTCAACTCTGTACACTGCCCCACTTGTCTTACACACTGGGTACGAATTCCTGTGTACACTTAGCTTTTGTTCAATTTAATTCGAAATTAAATTATTAGTAATAATTTCAGAATATTATGAAAACCTTGAAAATCATAGAAAATAACCGTAGTTCGGATGAAAAAGTTGTATACATGAAAGTTGCTCAGAAAAATCCAACGAATCCGAATACGCAATAATTTTTTGTTGTTGTATCAGACGCAATAATTTTTTGTTGTTGTTGCTCTTAACCCCTTTCACCTTTTGATTAGGTATCGAATGATTGTCTGCCCGTTAAAACTTCTCATGGTACCTTCATACTTTGCTCTCGATGTTTTGTTAAATTTCAACTCGAGAGATACTTCTGTCACATTCCCTGCATTGTTCACCAGAAAAATTAACCCTATGAGGGTCAGTTCACCCGAAGTTACTCTTTACTTCCCCACTTAAATCTCGGGATGAGATTTCTTGTAGTGGAGGAGATTTGTAACACCCCGATAGTTAAGCTACAGTAATCCCCTTCTAATGATGCCTTATCATCATTGTTACTGTTGCTAATATCACTTTGATTCAAATCCAGTCCAAATTTTAAATTCAAATTAAAGTCAAATTTCAAACTTCTCAAATATGCAAAATAAAATGTTCGCATTATTATACAAATTCCCCTGATCATTTGTCATGTTGAAACCAACAACATTTGACTCACCAATTAATTCCTAATAAAAATATAAAGTGGTCCAACTCCAACAAACGTAAGCTTTTCAAAATAAACAATTAATTATGAGTTCCCAAATGACTCAAAACATTATGTGCCGCTCCAAGATATTGCGCTTGAATTTTGTGCCAAGTTTCTAGCTCCACTAAATTCATTTGCTATAGCAGCTAAATAGAAAACAGTGGTAGAAATGTAAAGAAAAGAGAAAAGAGAAAGAGGATATAGAGGACCTAATCGACTGGCACTATGGACCATCTTGCAAAAGGGAAGGCCCAGCCCACCTCCACCTCATCCCCAACCTCGCTACAGGAGGCGGGGGAATCGTGGCGGCCATCCACCGGCATGGCCGCGCCATGCCGTGCGTGGCGGCCATCCAGCACACCCCGGTGCTCTACAAAACACTGCGGCACGCCTCGGCCAAAACCCTAGCTCCTAATTCTATCTCCCCCTTTCCTTGTTTGACCTAGAACTCGCAACTGAACGTACCCGTCACCGCATCGCCATCGTCGTCGTGGCCACTGTCGTCCCCACTGGCTGAAACTTTGCCAGGAGATGCGACGGCCTCGTCTACTTCGACTACGGCCACCAGATTCAACCGGGGCACCGTCAAGCTTTGGGATCGACCGCTTCTTCCTGCTTCGGTTGCCAAAGTTTCGCACCGAATCCAATGCCTCTGCTGCTCCTAAGCCGCTCACCGAGCCATCTCGAGCTCCGAGGTGAGCCTCCCCTCCGTTCCCCCTCGCACCGACCTTGATTTGCACACTATAATGCCGCCTCACTGCCGTGGTCGCGTCCGTCCGCCTCCACTCCTCACAACCCGTCATGGCGTCCCACTCACTCGCTCCCCTGCAGCCGCCCCCGCGCTCGCCCGCACGTCCGCTCGCCGCGGCCTCCCGCGCCCACTCGCGTGCGCCTCGCCCCGGCCTTACCTCCGACTGCCGCTGACACGTCCGTCGTCGCCTGCTCCCAGCCACCTCACGCAGCGCGCCCAGTCCCGTGTCCACTGCGCCTTGGCGCGCTGGCTCGCTCGGCCGCACGCCCACGCGTGCCGCGCCGCAGTAGCCCGCGGCCCTGCCGTTGTTCTGCTGCTCCCTGTATTGTCGTGGCGTCGCGTCCGCTCGCTGCTGCTCTGTTTCTGCTGCCGCCGCTGCTTCCGCCTTGCTCTGCTACTTATTGCTGCTACTCCCGCCTGCTGCATCATCACCGCCGATGTCCGCGCGCTCCCGGCCGCCACTCCCTGCGCTAGCCAATGGCCGTTGCTCCCACCCAGCGCCGGCGGACTCTGGCCGCCGTGCCCGTGTGCGTGTGTGAGCACAGCGTTGGCTGTGTCTCTCGCACGTACGACCGACCCTTGCTTGCTAGCAGTAGTAGTAGGTTTAGTTTAGTATTAAATCAATGCTATTAAGCCTGTTAGCAAATGACAAGTGGGTCCCTTCTAATTAGATTAAATAAATCCTTTAGAATTTATTAAAACACTAACATGTGGGACCCCGTACTGTTCACTTTGACCGGTCAATGTTGACCGGGTCAACTCTGTACACTGCCCCACTTGTCTTACACACTAGGCACGAATTCCTGTGTACACTTAGCTTTTGTTCAATTTAGTTCGAAATTAAATAATTAATAATAATTTCAGAATATTGTGAAAACCTTGAAAAATAACCGTAGTTCGGATGAAAAAGTTGTATACATGAAAGTTGCTCAGAAAAATCCAACGAATCCGAATACACGGTCCGTTCATCTGTCACATGCCCCTAGCATGCTGAACATGGAACATTCCCCCTCCGGTCATCTGTTTGACACAGGTCCGGAACCAGGAACACCTTCTCGGTTGAATTCCCCCTTCACCTATAACGTCTAGGACTGCGTTAGAACACATCTCGCTATGCCTGTTGTCCTGATATGCACTTGCTTGCTATGTATTTACTCTTTCTCCCCCCTCTTCTCTTCGGTAGTCCCCGTGGCGGTTGCCGATACCGCTGTGATCAACTACATCATCGACGACCCCTCCTTCTTGTCTGAGCAACCAGGCAAGCCCCCCCCCCTTTGATCATCCCGATATCACCCATTCCATTCTCTCATGCTTGCATTAGATTTTGCTACTGTAATTATTTGCTCCTATTCTGATGCATAGCCTGCTTTTGGGACCTGCTCATTGTACCTTACCTGCTTATCCTAAACTGCTTAGTATAGGTTGGTTAGTGATCCATCAGTGACCCCCACCTCGTCCTTGTTGCCCCTGCTTCATCATTGAAGACCCGATCAACGGGACCGAAGACCAGGCCCCGGCATCGCACATCACTTTCCTCTTAGTTGCTCGACACTACTGGGTTACTATCGAGTATCGAGGGTGAGACCTCTACAGCACTTCTGATGTTAACCCTATAGTGTAGATATTCGGTCGTGGTCATCGAGGGTGACTCTGCCTTAACCACTTCCGATACGACTCTGTCGTGCAATCCCTCAACTGTGAACCTCGGGGGTGGTTCCTCTTACGTTCACCTTGATGATTACGTCAAGTGGAATTCACCGGGGGTGATTCCTCGGGTTTTCCCCTTGATGTTTGGACACACGGATACTTGGACTTTACCACCGATGCTTGGAAAGACGGGTCGGCCCTGAGGGGTACCCACGCGAGCTTAAATGCGAGTGATGTGGAGTCGGGTTGACCTGGGTGGTGCCCGCGAGATAATTACGAGGCGTGGCCGGGCATTCTTAGACCTTGCCGCAAGTCCTTGAGGCGGGGCGATGGGGTCACATCTTTCTTGAGTCTCTGCTTGTTACCGCGCGTTCGTAATCCACTACGATTTGGATATTTGATCCGAGGGGGCTCTGGCCTGATAGCACTAACCATCACGTGGGCATATTATGGGCGTTCTGCGTCGTATGCATCAGCCAAAGCTTAATAGACGTCAGCGATTGAGCGGCGCGCGCCGGGTTGGACTGCGTAAGCACCTGCCTTTTTGAAGGAGGTAGCTAGGTCTGCTCACCGGCTGCGTTCGCAACGTGCAGGAGTTCCCGGGGAGATGGCCCATGACCCCTGGGGGCATAGATTTAGTCCGGCGTGCTTGACCTCTCTATTAAGCCTAGGCCGGGTTGCGGCGTATTGTTTGGCTGAGGCCGGGCATGACCCAGGAAAGTATGTCCGGCCAGAGTTAATCGAGCGTGGTGGGTAAGTTGGTGCACCCCTGCAGGGAAGAAAACATCTATCGATAGCCTGTCCTACGGTAACGGACACTTGGAGTTGTATCCCGATCGATACAACTAGAACTGGATACTTGTGATGAGAATTGGTTTATGATGAAAACTGCATAGTATGGCTCTAGGATTGCTTTCTCGCAAGGAGTCAAGAAAGGATCTCTCGCCGAGGTTGATAACACTTCTACTACTTTGCTTTATGCTACTCTACTCCCTCCTGTTGCTGCAAGATGGTGGTTTCCAGAAAATGCTACTCTTCGATAGGCTAGGCTTTCCCCTTCTCTTCTGGCATTCTGCAGTCCAGTGCACAGTTACAACCCTTTTCATTGATACCGATGCATATGGAGTGTAGATCCTTGCTGGCGAGTACTTTGGATGAGTACTCACGGTTGCTTTGCTCCCCCCTTTCCCCCTTTCTTCTTATTTCCGGTTGATGCAACCAGATGCTGGAGCCCAGGAGCCAGATGCCACCTTTAACGACTGCTACTACCCTGAGGGTGCCTACTACTACTCGGAGGCCGCCGACGACCAGGAGTAGTTAGGAGGCTCCCAGGCTAGAGGCCTTGCCTTTTCGATCATTGTTGCTTTTGTGCTAGCCTTCTTAACGCAAACTTGTCTAACTCATGTCTGTACTCAGATATTGTTGCTTCCGCTGACTCTTGTGTATTCGAGCTTATGTATTCGTGCCCTCGAGGCCCCTGGCTTGTAATATAAAGCTTGTATTATTTTAATTTGTGCCTAGAGTTGTCTTGTGATATCTTCCCGTGAGTCCTTGATCTTGATCGTACCCATTTTCGTGTATGATTGGTGTACGGTCAAATCGGGGGCGTCGCAAGGTGTTCTTGAGCTTGATGAGCTGGTGATAGGTGGGAACCCAATGAACGAGTTCACGCTCGAAGGTGGCCCGATCTTCACGTCATAGGATCGAATCGGGATAACTAGCTGCAAGCAGCCGAGATAACTAGCTTTATACCTGATAAGGTTGGATGCAACCCATACGTTGGGGATGGCTGACCGAAGCTACAAGAACTCCAACCCGCTGTCCGAACAATCGCAGAACCACAAACTGGGACTAATCCACACAAAACGGCCGGAACCGTAGAGCATGAACTAGGGGGAACCTGAGGCTCCTTCTCGCGAATCCAAATGAAATCACAAGAGCAAAGGTAGCAAGATCTCTCATATCTCTCTAGCAGTCTTGCTGCATAAGCTTGTAGCTGAATGGTTTGACATAAGGTTTTCTAGAGGATGGGGAGATGGGGTTTTATAGCAGGGACAACCCCCCTAGCTAGGTGTGAAAATGGTTTCAAAAGTAAGCAGGTTTGCATGACTTTATTGGGTGAATAAGCAGTCAACTTTGGGAGTTGTTGCAGAGCTCCTCGGAAATTCGCGAAGTCTTGATAGGCTGTACACCTTCCACGAGAATGGCTAGAACTTTTGACTCACAACTCCAAATGATGTGAGGTTTTTTGCATTGGAAAGATAATTTGATGTAGCTTCTATTGATGTACCCCTATGGCCCCGTATCTCCATAACATGGGTGTGCCACACCAAAACATGAGAGGTAAAAACTGACAGCATCAGCTTCATTTGCAACTTGTTCCTCCAAAGTGGTTGCTTCAAGAGCTCATAGGTTGTTGGATTGCTTCCATGTTATGTCTAAGTTCAACCATCAACAATGGAGATGAAATCATAGTTGTGTCATCAAGGTTACAAGGTAAACTTAAGTTAGCGTTCACCTGGTCACTTATTTGTTTGGCGCGACTTCTTGTGATTGGACCTATAATTGTTGGAGACTTGTCGATGGTTGTGGTGTCCTCGTCATCCTCCCCCACTTGAAGAGGAGTCGTCCTCGACTCTGATGGTCCAAAGTATGGAGAGAGGTGGGACACATTGAAAGTTGGACTAACACCATAATCCATCGGAAGGTCAATCTTGTAGGCGTTGTCATTGATCTTTGCAAAAACTTTGAATGGACCATCTCCACGTGGCTGCAACTTGCATTTGCGTTGATTTGGGAAACGATCCTTCCGCTGGTGTACCCACACAAGATCACCTTCTTCAAACAACACCTTCTTTCTTCCCTTGTTTGCTCGTTTTGCATATTGTTCAGTCATCTTCTCAATATTTTCCTTGGTCTTCTCATGAATTTTCTTCACGAAGTCAGCACGCTTACTTGCATCAAGATTGGTTCGCTCCTGCAATGGTAAAGGCAAAAGATCTATGGGAGCAGCAGGTTTGAAACCATAAACAATTTCAAAAGGACAAAATTTAGTGGTCGAATGTACTGCCCTGTTGTATGCAAACTCCACGTGGGGGAGACATTCTTCCCACATCTTCAATTTTTCTTTAAAACTGCTCTCAGCATCATGGATAGCGTGCGGTTGACAACTTCAGTTTGTCCATCCGTTTGTGGGTGGCATGTAGTGGAAAAGAGAAGCTTTGTCCCTAGCTTTGCCCACAACGTTTTCCAAAAATAGCTCAGAAACTTGGTGTCACGATCTGAAACAATAGTGCGTGGTACTCCATGTAGCCGCACGATTTCCCTGAAAAACAAATCAGCAATGTGTGAAGCATCATCGCTCTTATGACACGGGATAAAATGAGCCATCTTGCTAAACCTATCAACCACCACAAAAACTGAATCACTCCCCCTCTTAGTGCGTGGTAATCCAAGAACAAAATCCCTAGAAATCTCTTCCCAAGGTGTACTAGGAATGGATAAGGGCGTATAAAGTCCATGAGGGTTTAAACGCGACTTAGCTTTGCGGCAAATCTCACAATGTAGTATGTAGCTGACAACATCACGTCTCATCCTTGGCCAAAAGAAATGGTCAATCAGCACACTCTCAGTTTTCTTTTCTCCAAAATGTCCCATGAGACTACCAGCATGAGCCTCCTGCAAAAGCAACAAACGAACAGAGCAATCTGGGATGCACAATTTGTTAGCTCGAAACAAGAATCCATCATGCAAGTGAAATTTTTCCCAACCTTTACCCTCATTACACTATGAGTGTGATTTAGCAAAATATGGGTCATTGGCATATAATTCTTTGATGCTTTGCAGCCCAAGAATTTTAGTATCAAGTTGTGAGAGTAAAATATGGCGTCTAGACAAAGCATCAATAACAACATTATCTTTTCCTTTCTTATACTTGACAATATAGGGAAAAGATTCTACGAATTCACTGCATTTTGCATGTCTAAGTTCAGTTTTTGTTGACCCCTAAGGTGCTTTAAAGATTCATGGTCGGAATGTATCACAAATTCTTTAGGCCACAAATAATGTTGCCATGTTTCCAAAGATCTCACAAGTGCATATAATTCTTTGTCATAAACTAAATAATTTAGAGTTGGACCACTTAGCTTCTCACTAAAATATGCAATAGGCCTGCCTTCTTGCATTAGTACACCTCCAATACCAACACCACTTGCATCACATTCAATTTCAAAAGTCTTACCAAAGTTGGGTAGTGCAAGCAATGGTGCAGATGTCAATTTTTCTTTCAGCTCTTGGAAGGCCTTCTCTTGTGCATTTGCCCACTTGAAGGGAACATCTTTCTTGGTTAGCTCATTCATTGGGGCAGCAATGGTGCTGAAGTCCTTCACAAACCGACGGTAGAAACCAGCAAGGCCAAGAAAGCTTCGTACTTGGCTTACATTTTGTGGAGGCATCCACTCACGGATGGCCTTGACCTTCTCCTCATCTACCTCCACACCTTGACCTGAAACAACAAAGCCAAGAAACACAACTTTTTCTATGCAAAATGTGCACTTTTCCTTGTTAGCATATAATTTCTCCTCTCTTAGGACAGCAAGCACACACCGAATGTGTTCAACATGTTCATCCAAAGTTTTGCTATAAATCAGGATGTCATCAAAGTAAACAACCACAAACTTGCCAATGAACATTCTAAGCACATGATTCATTAATCTCATGAAAGTACTAGGTGCATTTGTCAATCCAAATGGCATAACTAACCACTCATACAAACCAGATTTTGTTTTGAAAGCAGTTTTCCATTCATCACCCTCTCTCATTCTAATTTGATGGTAGCCACTTCGCAAGTCAATTTTAGAAAAGATGGTGGCGCCACTAAGTTCATCAAGCATATCATCAAGCCTAGGTATGGGGTGCCTATACCTCACGGTGATGTTGTTAATAGGCCTACAATCACAACACATTCGGGAAGATCCATCTTTTTTGGCACTAAAAGAACGGGTACAGCACAAGGAGAGAGACTTTCCCTTACATAACCTTTGTTTAGTAGGCCTTCAACTTGTCGCTGAATCTCCTTGGTTTCCTCCGGATTTGTGCGGTATGGTGGTCGGTTCGGCAATGGGGCTCCTGGAACCAAATCAATTTGGTGTTCAATGCCTCTTTGTGGTGGCAGCCCTGGTGGTATCTCCTCGGGGAACACATCTTCATACCCCTGCAAAATTTCAACAACAACACTAGGAGTGGTGGAGGTTAATTCATTAGTAGAAAGAAAATTGTCCTTGTACAAAAGTACAAAGAACACGGAATTGGGTTCTCTCAACTCTCTCATGTCCCTTTTCCTAGCCATCATAACTAATCCCTGTTTTTCCCATGTCTTGGTCAATTTAAGCTGTGGGGTTTTATTTGGCTTTGGATTCTCTCGCTCACTATGTTGGTGGATGTCACTCAAGTGTTTCTCGCTCACTCTCTCTCTTTCCTTTTTCAGATCATCCATCAATATTTCTTCGGGTGTCAAAGGGAGCAAAGATATGCGCTCTCCCTCGTATTGGAATGAGAGACGATTAGTACGGCCGCTGATTTGCACATCATGATCATACAACCAAGGTCTTCCCAACAGCAATTGGCATGCTTGCATTGGCACCACGTCACATTCCACTTGATCCCGGTACTTCCCAATGGAAAACTGAACGGTGACAATGTTGCTTACTCGAAGTGTACCACAATCATTGAGCCATTGCATCTTATATGGACTTGGGTGCCTTCTTTGTTTCAGTCCCAACTTCTCTACCAAATCTGAACTTGCAATGTTGTTGCAACTGCCATTGTCAACAATAATTCTGCAAACCTTGTCCTTGATGGTGCCACGGGTGTGAAAAATATTATGTCGCTGCCTTTCTCTTCTCTAGCTGCATTAACACTAAGCACACGACGAGAAACAAAGCAATCTCCCATGTCGGCCTGAATATCACAACCACTCTTCTCGCCCTCTTCATCCTCATGATCACCCGATGCTCCATTATCTTCATGCTCACTCTCAGATTCCCATTCACCTTGTTCATTCACAAAGAGAACTCTCTTGTTTCGACATTCAGAAGAAATGTGACCATGCCCTTTGCACTTCCAACACTCAATATCTCGGCTTCGAGATGATGGTACAGCCGTGGGGTTAGAGGTACTTCCAGCAGCAGAAGGAGCACGCTTGTCCACATTCCTAGGGGCTGGTGATGATGCCGATGAAGCCGCTGTTCGCCGGGTGGCAGTAGGGTGTGAAGTATGCTGAAACTGAGAACCACCATGAGAGGCACTTGGCTGCAACCTTTGCCATGGTGTGGTGGTGCGGTTATGAGATATCCGTCCATGACCACTCCGCTGCACCTTCCTCTCCGTGCGCTTTGCTTGCTCCAAAATATCTTGTAGAGTGTTATAGGGAAACATCTCCACAAAATCAGAAATTTCATTGTCGAGACCATGCAAAAATCTTGCCATCTTTGACTCCTCATCTTCATGAATACGAGCACGAACCAACAACAATTCCATCTCTTTATAGTACTCATCCACCGTGCGCGTACCTTGGCTGAGACGCTGCAATCTGTTTCGGAGATCTCTTTGATATTGTGAAGGAACAAACCTTCGCCTCATGGCTTGTTTCATCTCTTCCCAAGTGTCAATGTGATCACGGCCTAGCAGCAGTTGATTTTCTTGTAGTTGATTCCACCAAGTGAGTGCATAACCAGAAAACTCAACACAAGCAAGGTTTACTCTCTTCGGATCTGCAAGGTTATGGATACGAAAAATCTGATCACACTGCTCTTCCCAATCAAAATATGCATCGGGGTCTTCCTTTCCTGTGAACTTGGGGATATGCAACTTGATTCTTGCTATGTCATCTCGACCATCTCGATCACGACGTTCTGCACGACGCCCATCTTCAGCAGCATGACGGTATGGGACACCATCATAATCATCAAAATCATCTCCATGACCACGATCAACACGCTCATGAGGGTCATAGTAGTGCCCACGAGGACCATGCCCTTCCCCTCGAAGTTGTCCTCCTCGCTGCCCTCCATGAGCAGCAACACCACGCCCATGAGCAGCAGCCACATGTCCACCATGGCTGTTGTTATCATCCTCCAAGTCACCATCCACAACAGCATGCACGAAATTTTCATCCCCAACTTCGTCAAGTGGGTCAATAGGGTGTTGTCGGTGTCGAACCCTATCGCCACCTGCTGGAGGTCGCTCGTGAAACATCCTTCCAAGGTCTCGAACCATGTTCTATAATTCCTGAAAATCAGCACGTGTGACCGGGGCATCTTCTTCCCCATGGTTTTCTCCATGAACACTCGATCTAGATCCTGCCATGTTAGTAAGGCCAGAAGTGGAATATGATAATTTTGTGGAATCACACAACCTCACCTCTTACTCACCAAAGTTCTTATGAGTTCACATCAGATTGTGCTTCTCCCAGATGTGTTCAAGCGATTGAAAGACAGGGATCAAAGAACTAGCTTCAGTTTTTGGTGGAGCTCGGTGGGGTAAACAAAAAGGGGCTTGTGCTGAAATCAAGTTGATGCAAACCAAGAAAAATATGTGGATGGATCTGCTGCACCTTTGCACCAAGATTGAAAAACACAACACACAAGCTTCTGAAATTTTTTCTATCAAGCTGAAACTTTTGGATCTTACACAAGACTTTCTTTTTCTCTCTTGACTTTTTTCCACTGTTTTTTTTCTCTCTTTGATTTTTTTGCCACTATTTTCTCTCTCTTTTTCCAAAGCACAACAACCAAATCTGAAAACAACTATGAAGATGAACTTGGTGCAGATCTAAAAGATGAAGAACATGCAAGGTATGCAACAACAAGATCTCAGCACCAACAAGGCTTGGATTTATTTTTGGTGGGGCTTTGGACTTTTAGGATAGAAAATATAGCATGAAAAACACTCGATCTAAAGGGATGATAGCAAGATAAAATTGGATAACAGATCCTACCGTGTCAACGAAGCTCTGATACCAGATGATAGGTGGGAACCCGATGAACGAGTTCACGCCCGAGGGTGGCCCGATCTTCACGTCGTAGGATCGAATCGGGAGGGATAACTAGCTGCAAGCAGCCGGGATAACTAGCTTTATACCTGCCAAGGTTGGATGCAACCCGTACGTTGGGGATGGCTGACCGAAGCTACAAGAACTCCAACCCGCTGTCCGAACAATCGCAGAACCACAAACCGGGACTAATCCACACAAAACGGCCGGAACCGTAGAGCACGAACTAGGGGGAACCAGAGGCTCCTTGTCACGAATCCGAATGAACTCACAAGAGCAAAGGTAGCAGGATCTCTCTAGCAGTCTTGCTGCATAAGCTTGTAGCTGAATGGTTTGACAAAAGGTTTTCTAGAGGATGGGGGAGATGGGGTTTTATAGCAGGGACAACCCCCTTAGCTAGGTGTGAAAATGGTTTCAAAAGTAAGCAGGTTTGCATGGCTTTCTTGGGTGAATAAGCAGTCAACTTTTGGAGTTGTTGCAAAGCTCCTCGGAAATTCGCGAAGTCTTGACAGTCTGGACACCTTCCACGAGAATGACTAGAACTTTTGACTCACAACTCCAAATGATGTGAGGTTTTTGCATTGGAAAGATAATTTGATGTAGCTTCTGTTGATGTACCCCTATGGCCCCGTCTATCCATAACATGGGTGTGCCACACCAAAACACGAGAGGTAAAAACTGACAGCATCAGCTTCACTTGCAACTTGTTTTCTCCAAACTTGTTCCTCCAAAGCGGTTGCTTCAAGAACTCATAGGTTGTTGGATTGCTTCCATGTTATACATAAGTTCAACCAACAACAATGGAGATGAAAGCATAGTGGTTTCATCAAGGTTACAAGGTAAACTTAAGTTAGCGTTCACCTGGTCACTTATTTGTTTGGCGCGACTTCTTGTGATTGGACATATAATTGTTGGAGACTTGTCGATGGTTATGGTGTCCTCATCAGCTGGTGGATGAGAGGATGGTCGGAATTCTCGATCTATTGTGGTGGCTAAGTCCTATATATAGTTGCCTTGGTCCTCTTCCCAAATGTAAGGCGGGAAGGGATCCCACAACGACCAAATTTGAAGGGAGACAGCTTGTACAAGCTATCCTGACAAAAGTAGTTTTCGCCTGCAAAAGGCTCTGGTGATGACGCTGCCTCCATCCTGTCGTCTTGGAGGTCTTGGTCTTGTTGCACCAATATGGAAACCTTTGCTTGATTCCTCGGGACTCCGTGCCTGCGCTTGGCTCCTTGTCACCAAAGGGGAAACTGGTACACTGCGCCCCCTGGCGCCCACCTGGCCTTGGTCATCATGGCTCACGTCATGTGAACCTCGCGAGGTGCACCTTGCCTTGATATCTCCGCTCGCCAGGGAGGTCTTGGTGTCGTCAGCCTTGCAAGGGTCTTGGTTTGTTGTTGTTGAAGCCTAGTGAGGCCGCCCCCAGGGAGGTCTTGGTGTCGTCGGCCTCGCGAGGGTCTTGGTTTGTTATTGCTGAAGCTGGGCCGTACCGGGCCATCGATGGGGCCACGTCGCGGGCCGCAGGCAAGCAAGTCTGGGTACCCCCGTTCCTAGGACATCGATAGTAGCACCCGGGCCCAAGGCACGCTCGAACTTGGCTTCGAGGCGAAGCCAAAGGGCAAGTGCGGAGCGCCGCAGGCCCCAACCGCCCGTGGCCTCAGTTGACACATGGCGATTAATGGGACGTGGGCACCTACATTCCCACGCTGCCTCGACAACCGTTCGACTTCAAGAGACCCTGCTGCATGTAGAGAAAACCATCATTATGCGCAATCATGGAGGCCAGCGGTTGGCCTCCTTCCGGCTATAAATGAGGAGAGGGGCGGAGCCCCCCTTGCTCATCTTCGTTTTCTTGCAATCCGCTTCTTCTTATTCCTTGTCTCTCCATCTTGCTGTAGCTCCCATGGCGCCGATCAGGAGGTTTTCAACGGCAGAGAAGGGAAAGGCCCCTCGGGAGGGGCCTGAACCACTTCCGCCGAACAAAAAGGTTCAGACGCCCTCGCAATGCTGGGGAGAGATAGGAGGTGACGCGGCCCTGGTACGAGCGGCCACCGCCTGGCTTCCCGCTCCCTCTGTACGCCCGAGCGCAAGGCCCCCGAGAGGGTGGCAGCGCACAGCGCCGCGCGGGCCACGACCACGGGGCCAAGCTGAGGCTGCGCGACTGAGCAGCCCGCGAACCCATGCCAAGGGCACCTCGCGCGAGTTTTTGATATGGGCGGCAATACCGCTGCGCACTTTGATCTGGTTCCCGCGGTTCTTCACTAAGGAGATGCCGCCGAGGGGGCAGCTTGAGTTGTGGCTGCAGCACGCCTGGTGCTGCATCCTAGCCACGGGGGCGGAGGGCGAGGCCGTCACTCCGGGCGGCATCTTCATGAACCGAGGATGGGGCGAGGTTGCCCACACCTGCCGAGCTGACGGGGCCCTCGCCATCCACTTCGAGTACAATGGCACTTCCACGCTGTTCTTCAAGGTCTTCGATGAGGAAAGCTGCCGCCTGGAGTGCTGCCCTTGTGAAGCCACCAGCATGGCGCGACAACGGGCGCTGAGCCTGCCTCTGGCCCTACCGACAGCTCCTCCAGCAGCAGTGGCGACTCCTAAGGAGTCCAGCAACTCTCCCAAGCCTAGCGAGTCTTCGGAGTCGAGCGACGAGGGCAACGTGCCTCCAAGCGCTCGCCGTGCTCGGTGCGCGGCAGCGGCATCCGCTCGACATCGACTGACATAGGTTTTGTTTAAGCATCACTTCAGTCATTCTGACTGGTTCTCTTGGACCCCACTTAACAGTACGGTGGTTCCTATGACTCAACACAGAAGAAAGAGAACTACGAAAGATCTAAGACTTCGAGCTCCATAGGCTTCATGTGGTGTCTTCTCTTGTCATAGTCCTCAATGTGAATATCTTCATATACCACCTTTGACTTCAATGTCTTCATACATTTTTAGGGGTCATCTCTGGTAGGAAAACCGAATCAATGAGGGACTTCTACCTGTGTTATCCTGCAATTCTCACAAACACATTAGTCCCTCAACTAGGTTTGTCGTCAATACTCCAAAACCAACTAGGGGTGGCACTAGATGCACTTACAATCTCCCCCTTTTTGGTGATTGATGACAAACTAGTTGAAGTTTTCAACGGGGAATATAATCTGTGAAATTGTAAAGGATAAGGAATTGTCTTCATAAGTTGCAAGGGCTCCCCGTGAAGATGTGCATATAAGTAATTTGCTTTTGGAATGCAAATGCACATGGCAGGTTGTACTTGTGGATATCCACTTCAACTTATCATGACAATCCACTATGCATGTGAAAGTAAAGATAATGACATGCATAATGGAAAATGGACTTCTGCAGAATGATCTAAGTGCGGAATTTATCGTCGCACATGCGGAATTTATCATCGCAACACAAGGTGGAAAATAAGTAGCAGACGACCATCGAGTTTAAGTGTTACAACTCAAAGAACCAATTGTAGCAAAACGAGAGTTGTAAGCATGAAGCAAAATATAAAGCACCCGCCCATATGGACCCGCTTGAAGACTATCAACCTCATATGCTTCTTCCCCTTTTGTTAGTAAGGACCAAAAAGGTTTGAAGACATAGAGCATGTACTCGTTCCCATGAGGATTAGGTGAAGCGGTAGGGTCATTGGTGGTGTTTGGCGGTGCTAAAGAGCTTGGAGCAGAGTCGAAGTGTGCTGAAGGAGGTGGCGGTGAAGTAGCATCGTCTTCATCCTTGATCACTCTAGCATTCACAGTTGCAGCAGAGGAAGAGAACTCAGAGTCTTCAAGGGATGGAGTTCGTCGCAGCACTGCCCTTCGAGGAGGTGTGGAGTCAAACTTGAATCGCTCAGTGAAGCCATCCTCTTGAAGATCATCTTCAGAACACATCAGCGTTAGCCCTTTCCATGTGCGGCGAGAGGTTTCATGGGCAATAAAAGCATTCTTGGTGGCAAGATTGCGAATGCGATTAACATCCACCAAGAGGCTTTGCATCTGACGCTTCAGCCAGTCATGATGCCTATCCTGTTTATGATGAAGAGCCATAAGAAGCTCTCGGTCGTTGAGAACACGAGTGCGCTTATTGGGTCGTGGAGCAGTTGTACTGTCAGTGGCTTCAGTGAGAGCAGGATGCGGTGCACGTGTAGTGCCAGCCAAAGGATACACACGAGTTACGGCTTCCATGCCTTCAACGTTCTGAGTGAAACTTTGATGCTCTGCATTCTGAAGACTGAGAGGTTCCTTGGCAGGCTCAGGATAGATGGCTTCAATAGACATATCCACATCAGGCAAAAAGATCGGATGGTTGCAGGCCGAGGGCTGATATGAGATAGCGGAGTGAAGTTTGATCAGCCGCATCACCCAAGGGGCGTAGAACTTCAAACCAAACAGATCAGAGCCAGATGCAACAAGTTGGCGAATGAAGAAATCCTGTGTATTGAAGCATTTTCCATGAAGAATGTAGAAGACCAAAGTCTTCATTGCACCTTCCAACTTGGCATGGGGAGAATGTCCTTTGATTGGCCAGAGAGTTCGCCTTATGATGTGATAAATGGTTCTTGGCAGATACTCAAGGTCTTCAATGAAGAAGTCCGTGGGATAAGCAGCATCTTGGGGCAATGGCTTTATCATACTGAGCATCTGACTCATATTAGGTTCAGTCTTCTGAAAGATGCTCTCAATAGCTTCACTATGAAGCTGAGATCCATGCTCGTAGAGATCGCCAGGAGTGGGCAAACCAGTGAGCTCAATGATGTCAAAGGCTTTGGCTTCGTGATGAACGTTTCCTGTCATCCACTCCAGGACCCAAGTCTTCGGATCTCTGCTATACCCGCGGATGTGAAGTGTGGCATAGAATTGGAGCAGCAACTCTTCATTCCAATGCTCTTGGTCAGTGACGAACGGCAGTAGTCCAACCTCTTTGAAGCAATCCAGAGCTTCTTCCAGACAAGGCAGATCAGCTATTGCTTCAATGTCAAGGCGCTTGTGTGGGAAGATGCGACCTTGGTTGTAAAGAACGCATGAGTAATAGCTTCACTGCGGATAACTCCAGAACCGATCAGATGATATTCTTTCCCTGGAGTAGGGGTTCCTGGAGCAGTTGAAGAATGTGTTGTCTGCTCTGAAGCCATTGATATTGAAGGAGCCAGGTGCTGATGCAGGACCTGGGAACCTTGGCAATCTTGGGATTGGCTTCTGTACCTGAGGCCCGTGCTCAACATGATAGTCGAACTGGGGACCGGCAGCAGACTCAGGAACAGAAGTGGCGGGATCAGCGTCTTCGCTGACTTCTGGTGCTTTTGTTGGTGAGGGCTCCACATTAGCTTCAGCCATGACAGCGTCAGTGGCTTCAGTGGTGTTGGTGGTGGCAGCCTCAAGATGTTCAACCTCCACTTGACGAGCAGGAGGATCGGTCACGATCACGTTCTCCTCGAGAACTGCTTCTTGGTGGGACAGGGGAGTGGCAACTTGTGGGACTTCTTCTTCCGCGGCTGATGCAGTCGGATTGTCTTCAGCAGAGACTTGAGGCCTTGGACCTTTGCGAAGCCTGCGAAATGCGGGTGACGCCTGTGGAGTTGCTATTGGCTGGGCCTCAAGGTCTTCATTCTCTTGTGGGCGATCCACCCATGAAGCATCCTGTGCAATTGGCGTCAATGGACGACCAATGCTGATGAGTTCGCTGTGCGTTAGCACAGGCAATGATACCTGTTGGTGTTCTAGCCGAGGAAGGGCTGCATCATCTTCAACATGGTCATGATGACCAATGTCTTCAGCAGCGATGGGATCAGCTGCTGGAAAGTCTTCAGCTTCATGAGCCTCTGTGAAAGCAGGCTCATGGACAGTCTGTTGATGTTCTTGTGGATCGGCGTCGGGGTGAACCATGGAAATGGGTTCAACAATCAAGGGCTCTATGGGAGCAGCCCGTTCCTTCTTGGTCTTTCTTTTCTTCTTCGCGGGGGCAGTAGCAGAGGCTTCAGGATGTTTTGTCTTCCTTGCTTCAGCCTTAGCAGTCCTGGTCTTCTTCAGTTCTGAAGCGGTTGACCTGGCCTTTGGCTTTGGGCCAGTCATGCGAGTTGGGAAGATAAGGGGATCTGCCTCCTGCCGTGGTGCTTCATGTTCAGCCATAGCGGGCTTCTTTTGCTTCTTGGTAGCCATCCTGGGGTCGATGCCAGGACGCCCAAGGGCCTTGCGCTTCTCAGCCTCATTGTAGGCTTACACACACCTATCAGCTAGGACCTTCATGCGCTCACGAGAACCCTGAGCTTCTGCACGTTTCTTTAGAAAGGCTTCCTTGAGCTCGTGCGGCATAATCTTGAAATTCTTCACGTCTTGCACGCTGAGCTTGGCCATATGCTTCTTGAACTGAGATTTCTCAAAGTCAATCTTCTGCTTCAGTTCAACAATGCGATGGGCGATAGCTAACTCTGAAGCAATGGCGCCATGGAAGGCGACACTGAGGCCAATGGGTAGTTGGAGATCATCGAAGCTGATGTTTGGCGTGTCAAACCATTCATCAATGAAGTTGTGAATGATTGTTACATCAAAGAGAGGCAGATCATTGAAGATTTCTGCTTCTTCTTTGCTCTTGATGAGTTGCTCCAGAGCGTCATCTGCTAGATCTTCATCACATGACAGATCAATGGCATCATTGCACAGAATGACAGCAACTGTTAGCTCTTGGCTGGTGTGTGGCAGAGGCATCTTGACCTTCTGGGGCTTGGAGATGCGTGATAAATCTTCAGACTGAACACTGTCTTCAGGAGGTGCAGTTGCCAGTGGCTTCGCTCGTGAGATTTTTGGTGAAGGGGCAGGCTTTGAAGCTTTAGGATTCTTCAACTTCTTTGGCTTCGGCGCTGCAGGCGCTTCATCTGATTCAGCTTCAGCTACAGGCTCATTCACTACAGTCCCTTGAACCAAGATATGGGTGATGAGGCCTTCAAGGTTGTAGAAAGGACCGACGACATTGGGTTCTGCATCTCGTGTGCCATCAGCCCTTGGAGCTGAGGGACCAGGGTTGAAGTCTAGTCCGAATGTCTTCTTGTTTTGCTTCGCTGAGTTCTGGGCAAACTGGAAGTTGCGCTTGAACAGAATGTTGTCACGACACCATAGTAGTGACGATGGGTGTGCATCAGCAGGCTGTGGCCCACGGACCATGCAGGGATAGAAGCCTTGTTCAATGGCTTCATCTCTGGACCTAGGATGAAGATTCTTGTATAGGATGTCTCCCCATGGTCTCTTGATGGCATTTTTCTCAGCATATTCCTGGGTTACAAATCGGTATTTGAACCAGTGTTCTGCCCAATATCTTCGAATCCATTGGATTCGGGTCTTGCACTGATTGTAATCCTCTTCAGGATCTGTCTTGTACAGTTCTGAGAGGTCATCTGGCAGATCTCTAGATGTTTCTCCATGATGCTTTCTGCCACCCTTCCTTGCTGATTTCTCTGAAGCCATGAACTTTAAACTGAAAGGCTTCAACATGTTCAAAGGCTTCAAAGATTTTCGCTTGCTGGACAAACATGAACTTGCTTCGGGAGAATTTATATGATGCTGTAAGAGTTTTGCAAATGAATGCAGACTATGAGAACCAAGGGATTCTCCCACGGACATGTACCTGTGACAGCATTAAGGTGCGAGGGAAGGGGAAGAGGTCATATGCATTCTCAGAAGATTTTGAATATAAATCAGTTTAGAAGACATTGACCTCATCGTGCGAAGACATTCACTCATAGATAAGGAGTTGGTTCCAGATTTGTACGAATCCAGAGATCAGTACAAGTGAGGAATCTAACTACTTTGTGAAGCATAAGTGAATATACTAGGCATGTTATGAGATGCAGTATGAGAGAGATCTAACTTGTGTGAATAGAAATTGCTTGTGGTAGAAAGTGACAAAGCCATAGGATCAACGGTGCCGTAAAAAGGAAGTTTTATTTACCACACTAAGAACTGCTAGACGGAGTGGAAGATGAGGCCGAGCAGTTCGATCTTTCGTGCCCTAACTTGGCGACGGAGGACACCTACGGCGATGGCGGAGAGGACGATATCCGCGGTCAGCGTGAAGACGGCGTCGGAGAGGTTGCGGCAGCGAAGCACTTCATCGCCGGCATCGTCGAGGGCTAGCGGTGGCGCTAGGGTTCGTGCGAGAGTGGAAGAAGAGATAATGACCGCCGTGAAGTGTGTATTTATAGGTACAGGGGCAGCACTGCGTTATTACACAGGTGCCCCTGGCGATTCGCATCTGAGGAACACGTGGCCATCATGCAAAATTTTGGTGTTTGTTCCACGTCCCACGCACGCCTGGATTGTCGGGTGGTCGTTCCTACTTCTCCGGGTTTCATGTGGAGGAATGAGCATTGAAAGTGGACTTAAGGTTTGTCTTTGTATCTTCTGCTGACAAGGACACAGAGAAGATATTCGACAGTTTCAATAGAATGCGTATGATTTGGAGAGATAGAGTTTGAGATAGATAGCATAGAGAGGTTAGGGTCCGATCACATTCACTTAGTTCAAAAGATTCAACAAGAAGACATAGCTATAAGTGAATGTTGTAGAGGACAGAACACTAGTATATATATATATAATCAACATAGTGAAGATAATCATGAAGACATGTTGAGATTGAAGCCAAACCAAATGTGAAGACATAGCAAGGTAACGCCATGAGTGAAGCACTTCAAAATAGAACACTTGGTGGTGGCGTTACCCATCGTATAGGAAGTATTAGACCCAGACACGGCGCACAATTATCGTGGCGCTCCGAAGTCAAATTCTAGATTAATGTATTCACACTTAGAATGTATGTCTTCATTGATTGAAGATATACTTTACTTCGTGTGTTGCACATCTAAGTCATCAATATGCATAAGGGTTAGGATGTGTGCCTGGTCACATGACATTTGAGGATTCCAGGATATTTAGCTCACACTGTAACTTGCAAAATCTCTTCTCATCCAAGGGCTTGGTGAAGATATCTGCCAATTGCTCTTCAGTGTTGACGTGTATGATATCAATATCTTCCTTCACAAAATGATCTCTGAGAAAGTGATGACGAATTTCAATGTGCTTTGTCTTCGAGTGCTGAACTGGGTTGTTGGCAATCTTGATGGCGCTTTCGTTGTCGCACTAGAGTGGCACTTGCTTCAGATGAATGCCATAGTCCTTGAGAATTTGCTTCATCCACAGAAGCTGAGCGCAGCAAGATCCAGCAGCAATGTATTCAGATTCAGCAGTGGAGAGAGATACACAGTTCTGCTTCTTTGAAGACCAACATACAAGTGATCGTCCCAGAAAATGACATGTGCCTGATGTAGACTTGCGATCCACCTTGTCACCAGCATAACCAGCATCCGAGAATCCAACCAGATCAAACTCTGAGCCCTTTGGATACCATAATCCTAGAGTTGGGGTGTGAGCCAAATATCGAAGAATTTGCTTCACAACTAAGTGATGCGACTCCTTTGGTGCCGCTTGGAATCAAGCACACATGCAAACACTAAGCATAATATCTGGCCTAGATGCACATAGATAAAGTAAAGAACTAATCATGGAGCGGTATACCTTTTGATCGAACTCTTTACTATTGTCGTCAGGACCCAGATGATGCTTGGCTGGCATTGGCGTCGTGAAGCCTTTGTAGTCTTGCATACCGAACTTCTTCAGGCAATCTTTGAGATACTTCTCTTGAGATATGAAGATGCCGTTGCGTTGCTGTCGTATTTGAAGACCGAGAAAGAACTTCAGCTCTCCCATCATAGACATTTGATATTGCTCTTGCATCATATATCCAAACTCTTCACTATACTTCTGATTGGTGCAGCCTAAGATAATGTCATCCACATATATTTGGCACACAAACAGTTCACCATCATATGTCTTCGTGAAGAGAGTGGGGTCGAGGGAACCAGGTATGAAGCCTTTGCTCTTTAGTAAGTATTTGAGTGTGTCATACCAGGCCCGAGGGGCTTGTTTGAGGCCATACAGTGCCTTGTTGAGCTTGTATACCATGTCAGGATGTTTTGGATCTTCAAAGCCAGGTGGGTGTGCAACATACACTTCTTCTTCAATCTTGCCATTGAGAAAGGCGCTCTTCACATCCATTTGATAAAGAAGTATGTTGTGATGATTTGCATAGGCCAGCAGTATGCGTATGGCTTCAAGTCTAGCCACAGGAGCAAATGTTTCATCGAAGTCAATGCCTTCCACTTGAGTATATCCTTCAGCAACGAGACGAGCTTTGTTTCTGACAACTTGACCGTGCTCATCTTGTTTGTTGCGGTATATCCATTTTGTGCCTATTATGTTGTGCTTCCGAGGATCGGGACGCTTGACCAGTTCCCATACATTATTCAGCTCAAACTATTGAAGCTCTTCTTACATATCTTGAATCCATTCAGGTTCCATGAAGGCTTCTTCAACTTTCTTGGGTTCTGTTATTGAGACAAATGCGAAGTGCCCACAGAAATTTGCTAGCTGAGTTGCCCTTGAACGAGTGAGTGGACCGGGTGCATTGATGCTATCAATTATTCTTTCAATCTGCACTTCATTGGCAACGCGAGGATGTACAGGGCGAAGATTTTGCTCTTGCTGATCATTGTCGTTGTTAGAAGGAATGTCTTCAGGCTGAGCATTGTCTTCATGTTGATCAGGTGCTGAGATGATAAGTTCTTCTTCAGGATGAGCTTTAGAAGGTATAATTTCTCCCGTTTCCATTAGCTTGATTGATTCACTGGATGGAACTTCATCTAGCACATTTGGCAGTTGCTCTCTTTGTGAACCGTTGGTCTCATCGAACCGCACATCCACTGTTTCAACCACTTTGTAATGAAAGAGATTAGAGACTCTGTAGGAGTGCGAATCCTTTCCATATCCAAGCATAAAACCCTCATGTGCTTTTGGTGCAAACTTTGAGGTGTGATGTGGGTCCTTGATCCAGCACCTGGCGCCAAATACTCTGAAGTAACTGACATTTGGCTTCTTGCCAGTAAGGAGCTCATAAGATTTCTTGTTCAGAAGCTTGTGAAGATAAACATGATTGATTGTATGGCATGCAGTATCAATGGCTTCAGGCCAGAATTTTCTTGGAGTCTTGTATTCATCTAGCATCGTTCTGGCCATCTCAATGAGTGTTCTGTTCTTGCGTTCGACGACTCCATTCTGCTGTGGCGTGTACGGGGCTGAGAATTCATGTGTGATGCCCAAGGTATCAAGATATGTATCAAGGCTAGTGTTCTTGAATTCAGTGCCATTGTCACTTCTGATATGCTTTATCTTGGCGCCATAGTTGTTCATTGCTCGATTGGCGAAGCGTCTGAAGACATCCTGCACTTCAGTCTTGTAAAGGATTATGTGCACCCAAGTATATCTAGAATAATCATCAAAAATGACAAAGCCATAGAGAGAAGCAGTAGTAGTAAGAGTTGAGTAATGAGTGGGACCGAAAAGATCCATGTGAAGCAGTCCAAAGGGTCGAGTAGTGGTCATGATTGTCTTCGAGGGATGTTTGGCCCTCGTCATCTTTCCTGCCTCACAGGCACCGCATAAGTGATCTTTCTTGAACTTGACGCCCTCGATGCCTATGACATGCTTCTTCTTTGCCAGGGTGTGGAGGTTCCTCATGCCAGCATGCCCAAGCCTCCGATGCCAGAGCCAGCATTCTGAAGATTTTGCTAGAAGACATATGGCAAGCTGTGGTCCTGCTGAGAAATCTACCACGTACAAATCATCTTTTCGATACCCTTCAAACACTAGAGACTTGTCAGATTCCATTAGAACAAGGCAATGATATTTTCCGAATATTACGATCATGTTTAAATCGCAAAGCATTTAGACAGACATTAAGTTGAAGCCAAGGGATTCAACAAGCATGACTTTATCCATGTGTTGATCCCTTGAGATTGCAACTCTACCTAGACCCAATACCTTACTTTTACCAGTGTCAGCAAATGTGATGTGGCTCTTGTCGGATGGACGTAAGGTTGAGTCCATAAGAAGGCTTCTTTTGCCAGTCATGTGATTTGTACACCCACTATCAATAATCCATTCTGAAGACGCTGGTGTCGTACCCTACAGTGCAGTTAGGGGGATAGGCTTCACGAAGAGAATTGTGAAGCAAAAAACATTTGACGAACTAGTGGGTTATGAAAGCTTAGATCCAGATTTGGACTAATAGGGAGAGTAGCAAGCGATTCAGGAATGAAGTACATAGTAAGACCATTCGGACATTTGATCTTGCACCCTAAAATATGTTTAAGGTCCCCAGCAATAGCGTCCAATGATTTTGGTTTTCTGCTGGAGACCTTTCCCTGCAAAAGAGAGTTAAGCTTTCTTAGCCACCCACATCTTCAAGGGTGGCTTAGAAGCAATAAGTCTAAGTGCAGCATCTGAGAACTTTGGCTTTGGAGCCCTAGCAAACAGTCTTGCAGGTGGACAATAGTACTCACAAGAATAAGCAGAATAGTTCTTGGTCTTATGAACATGGCGGTTTGATGAACCGCTCTCATATTCATAGGCCTGAGTATGGTTTCCCTGCAAAGCATTTGCGTTAGTGCGACTCAGGTGAGTCCTCTGTCTGTATGAAGCCTTTGGACCGTATGAAGCCTTTGGTCTGAGGTTTGTCTTCTTCACGTGAGGTGTCATGATGACATTCACAGGAAGATTCTCCAGACACCTTTTAGGAACCCAGATCTTCTTCATAGGCGGTCCATTCCTGCAGTTAGTACCAATGTACCTGGCAAACACTTCACCATTCTGATTCTTAAATAGTTTATAGTTTGCATCAAAGGATTCATCAATGGTAATGGGGTTAGCACAAGTGAAGCCATATAGATTGGATGGATCTACTGAAGGTTCCTTTGCAGCAACCCACGTGGTTTTGGGGTACTCCTTAGGTTTCCAGTAAGAGCCATCAGCATTCACTTTCCTTACGAACCCAACACTCTCTTTCCTCGGGTTTCGGTTCAGAATCTGCTTTTTGAGGACATCACATAGTGTCTAATGCCCTTTAAGACTTTTGTACATCCCTGTTTCAAGCAATGTCTTCAACCTAGCATTCTCATCAGCAATAGCAGTGGTATCCTCAGCAGAGGGGTTAGTTACCACATCAACAGTTGAAGATATTGCAACAGTAGTAGCAGTAGAACATTCAGCAACAGAAGTAGCATTATCATGCTCAATGCATTTAAGACATGGTGGTTCAAATCCTTCCTGAGCGGAACTGATCTGTTCGGCGCGAAGTGACTCGTTTTCCTTTTGAAGATCTTCATGAGCCGCTCTCAATTTTTCAAGATCTTGCTTCCTTTGAATATAATCATAGGAGAGCTTTTCATGAGTTGTTGAGAGTGTTTCATGACGACTTTCAAGTTCCTCATACTTAACATGAAGATTTTTTATGTCTTCAATTAAGGACTCAGATCGAGTCATTTCAGCACCCAACAGATCATCGCTTTTGTCTAACAATTTTTGAATATGTTCCATGGCTTTCTGTTGTTCAGTTGCAATTTTAGCAAGTGTTTTGTAGCTTGGTCTTGAACCACAATTAGAGTCATCGTCACTAGATGTTTGATAGTGGGTAGTGCGTGTGTTTACCTTGGCACCGCGTGCCATGAAGCAGTAGGTAGGAGCAGAGTAGTCCTTCTCATTTGCATCGGTGTTGGTGATGAAGTCATTGTCTTCAGTGTTGAAGATGGACTTGGCAACATATGCTGTAGCCAGACTTGCGACGCCTGAATCGGACTCCTCCTCAGACTCCACCTCCGCCTCCTCAGAAGCGGATTCCTCCTCTGAATCCATTTCCTTGCCAACAAACGCACGTGCCTTGCCAGATGAGCTCTTCTTGTGTGATGAAGACTTTGAGGAAGACTTGGAAGAAGACTTTGAGTATTTCTTCTTCTTCTTGTCGTCCGAGTCATATTCCTTGCTCTTCTTCCTCTTTTTGTTCTCATTGTCCCACTGCGGACACTTAGAGATGAAGTGGCCAGGTTTCTTGCACTTGTGACATGTTTTCTTCTTGTAGTCGTGAGCAGAAGCTTCATCATTCCTTGAGCTTGATCGGGAATACTTTCTGAAACTTTTCTTCTTGGTGAATTTCTGGAACTTCTTCACAAGCATAGCAAGTTCCCTTCCAATGTCTTCAGGATCATCCGAACTGCTGTCAGATTCTTCTTCAGATGAGGAGACATCTTTTGCCTTCAAGGCACGAGTTCGCCCATAGTTTGGACCGTAGATATCTCTTTTCTCAGAAAGGTGAAACTCATGTGTGTTGAGCCTCTCAAGTATGTCAGACGGATCGAGTGTCTTGAAATCAGGACGTTCTTGAATCATCAGGGCTAGGGTGTCAAACGAACTATCAAGTGATCTCAGTAGTGTCTTGACGACTTCATGTTTGGTGATCTCAGTAGCGCCGAGGGCTTGAAGCTCATTTGTGATGTCAGTGAGTCGGTCAAATGTGAGATGGACATTCTCATTGTCATTTCGCTTGAAGCGGTTGAAGAAGTTGCGAAGGACACTGATTCTCTGATCTCTCTGGGTTGAGACGCCTTCATTGACCTTGGAGAGCCAGTCCCAGACCAGCTTAGATGTTTCCAAAGCACTCACACGGCCATACTGTCCTTTGGTCAGATGACCACAGATGATATTCTTGGCAGTAGAGTCCAGTTGAACAAACTTCTTGACATCAGCAGCAGTGACACCTTCTCCAGCCTTGGGAACGCCGTTCTTAACGACATACCATAGGTCGACGTCAATGGCTTCAAGATGCATGCGCATCTTATTCTTCCAGTAGGGATATTCAGTCCCATCGAAGACGGGGCACGCAGCGGAGACTTTAATTATCCCTGCAGTCGACATAGCTAAAACTCCAGGTGGTTAAACCGAATCACACAGAACAAGGGAGCACCTTGCTCTGATACCAACTGAAAGTGCGTTATATCGATTAGAGGGGGGTGAATAGGCGATTTTTATGAAAGTCTTCAAAACGTGGAAGTTATGAAGACAAACGATGGAAATAAACCTATTACCCTGCAGCGGAAGGTAGACTACACTAGGCAAGCCATAGTCAAGTATTCAATAGAGTGAAAGCACAATGACTAATAGCAGCAATGTAGTAAGGATCATGTAGGAAGATATTGTGAAGCCACACAGAACACGCAGTCACTCAGTGAAGACAAAAGATAGTACGAACATACAATGACTTCACAAGGAGTAACAATGAGTAAAGGGAAGGGGAGATGAAACCAGTGACTCGCTGAAGACAATGATTTGTTGGACCAGTTCCAGTTGCTGTGACAACTGTACGTCTAGTTAGGGCGGCTAGGTATTTAAACCTTAGGACACACAGTCCTGGACACCCAGTCCTAAACACGCAGCTCAGGACACCCAGTCCTCACCGTATTCCCCTTGAGCTAAGTCACACAGACCTCGCCCAATCACTCTGGTAAGTCTTCAAGGTAGACTCCCAAACCTTCACAGACTTCGTTCACCGGCAATCCACAATGTCTCTTGGATGCTCAGAACGCGACGCCTAACCGGCTGGAGGATGCACAGTCCTCAAGTGTAATAAGTGTTCAGATCACACATACAAGAAGACTTAAGTGATGCCTAATTCTCTTTGGCTCCGGGTGGTTAGGGCTTTATCCTCGCAAGGAATTGTCTCTCAAAGGCTTCGAGGTGGGTTGCTCTCAAACGACAAAAGCCGTACTCTGAATCTGAGCAGCCAACCGTTTATGGTTGTAGGGGGTGGGCTATTTATAGCCACTTGGCAACCCGACCTGATTTTTCCTAAATGACCCTGGGTCACTAAGGAACTGACACGTGTTCCAATGGTCAGATTTCAAACTCACACGGCAACTTTACTTGGGCTTCAAGCAAAGCTGACTTGCCTGACTCTGGACAAGATTCGCTCTCAAAGTCTTCACTCGAAGACATAGGTTTTGTTTAAGCATCACTTCAGTCATTCTGACTGGTTCTCTTGGACCCCACTTAACAGTATGGTGGTTCCTATGACTCAACACAGAAGAAAGAGAACTACAAAAGATCTAAGTCTTCGAGCTCCATAGGCTTCATGTGGTGTCTTCTCTTGTCATAGTCTTCAATGTGAATATCTTCATATACCACCTTTGACTTCAATGTCTTCATACATTTTTAGGGGTCATCTCTGGTAGGAAAACCGAATCAATGAGGGACTTCTACCTATGTTATCCTACAATTCTCACAAACACATTAGTCCCTCAACTAGGTTTGTCGTCAATACTCCAAAACCAACTAGGGGTGCCACTAGATGCACTTACATGGACTCAACAACAGGTCATCCAAATTTCCATGAAGATGGAATTCCACAACTATGTGAACAAAGCGATAGCATTGGTCAAACCCAAAGAATATAATGGTGTATGCTTGAGGAAACAACCACAAGTAAGACATCATTACAAATATCGTTGGTTCTGATTTGATTTGACGATAGCCCATACTCAAATCAAATGTTGGATAAGGTGATAGGTCCCATTAACTGATCACGAGGGTCAATCAATGAGAATACCAGCTTCCTTCAACACACATACAAGATATCCCTTAGTGATGAACTAGGTCGGACAAGCTTTTATCTTCCAACTCTCCAAGTTGTTGTTTAGCTTAACCGACTAGCTCAGGGGTATGCAACACAGATTCTTGGAGAAGGGTTGGTTACAAGAAACCAACTTGATCCCGAGCTCAACATAGCGGTCAGGGGACAACCTGGAGATACTTCCAAGAAGATATTTGAAAAATCACAACCCACCGATATGTTATTAAGCTCGAGAACAGTCTCACTTTTCAGGGCAAGACGATATGATCAACATAGCAAGGGTTTGACAAAATCCTAACTCATTGATCAAAGAGTGCACCAGAAATAAGGACTAGGTAGCACGATCAATCTTAGAATGATAATTCAATACCAACACGCTAAGAATGAGATTATTGTCCATTAACTACCAAGCAACGGGGTTGCTAGCAGTATTGATTTCACACATCGCAATTCACTTGTCGGTATTCTGGTGGCGACAACGCGACACCGAGGAATGAATAATGATGGCAAGAAGTATCACTACGTCAAGAATTCATAAGGGAAGGTGCAATTCTCATGACATTCCTGACATAAAGTGGATAATACTTCAGGGTAGAACAAACCAATAGCTTGATTGCATTTGATCTGTGAAATACAACTGCTTTGACCCAATCCTAGAAATGGATGAGGTACTGGAATTTGTTTCTCCTAGTCATTTTGAACTAGAATGGCTTGATGGACCACAAGAACGATAGGCACCGATGAACGAATTCTCACATACTCTTGATTATCAATTGATAGATGAAGGTCGGAGTATAACTGAAGGGGGACAACTCAAGGAACATATAACTTTCTATGGATGCGTGGATTAATATGTCGAACCAAGTTCAACAGGTTTCTTCCGGATAACCCATGCAGAACGGTAGAACTGGCAAATTCATAATATAGAATGGAGAAATCATCAAGAGCACTCTGGTTGTGATCTTTTGGTTCAAAAGAACTTCTGCCGTAAGCAGCTCATGGTATCTGGAAGAACGAAATACCATGGACCTCGAGGACTATTGCAAAGGTTACTAATATCCTAAAGGTACGAGCAACACTATCGACACGAGGTAAGTAGAGTGAATCTTGGGTCAAGAACCCAAGAGTAGAATACCTACTACTAAATGGCATCACGGGATGCTTTTAAGAATGATGGCTAGAATCATCACATTGGAGATACGAAAGCATTGCTAGATTCTCGAGGACACCTAGGGTCATAATACTAACTCCAACATACACGTCAAGGCAATGGAGTACCTCAACACATCGATTAGTGTGCTTAATCTGGCCCAAAAATACAACAGGAACATGGAGGAAAGATTTGCAAGTGCATCAGACTATTTAGAAACCTAGGATAACTCCGACAGCATAACGACTGTAAATGCTCAAAATGATTTGAGACATCCCACAAAATGGTGACATTCAAGGGATGGGCCGATTTTTAGGATGTACATATTTCAACTTTTAGCGACCCATTTAACTGTTGGGCCAATTTCTGGCCCGATGTGTCTTTCAGCCTGTTGACGACAAATAAATGAGTTGGGCCATTTATAGTCGGACCTTAGTTTTGGCCTTTTAGTGACCCATTTAAGTCTTCGGCCAATTCCCGGCCCGGTGTGTCTTTCAGCTTGTTGACGGCCCGTAAATGAGTTGGGCCATTTGTAGTCGGACCTGACTTTGGACTTTTAATGGCCCATGCTCTTCATGGTCCAATACCAGCCCGGTTTCTCTTTCGGCCCGCTAAAGGCCCACAGCATAGTTGGGCCGTTTACAGTATGACCTGACTTTCAGCCTCTTAGCGGCCTATGTTCTTCATGGTCTAGTATGAGCCCATTGTCTCTTTCGGCCCGCTAAAGGCCCACAGTATAGTTGTGCCATATGTAGACTGACCTTAGTAACGGCATGTTAACGGCCCGTTAAATCAAATGGCCCACCTGTTGCCCGCTTCGATGTCGGCCTGTTAACGACCCGGAAGGTAAGAGGGTCGACCATTAACTTTTGGCCCGGTAATGGCCCATTAAATTAATGGGCCCACTAAAGTTCGTATATGTCTTTAGGCCCAATTAGATAATTTGAGCCCATTACGATGAGTAATTATGTACAGGACCAAAACCGATCAAGTAAAGGTACGGCATATAGGGAAAAATGTTGCACATCCAATGTATATTACAGGAAATTACATCAACTAGGCAATCAAAGATTGATGCCAGTGCAAATAAACGAACAGAAACTAATGATGTACAACGTCACATTCTGCAACCTCAGCGCGAATGACGCCCATAAGCATGTGGGCAAGTTCTTGCTGCTTTGCTATACTGTCTGTGCAAACATTGATCAGTTGTTTTTGCGCACGAATGTGCAGATCTGATTCCTCCATTATTTCCATCATTGCTTCAGCCATTAATTGGTTGACAAACATACATTTTTTTTCATTGCATTCAAGATAGAGGAAACTGAACAGATTCAGATGGTGATTTTGGCAGGCTTGTATTATTTATAGTGGAGAGTGTGTAGACCACTTCATCATAACATAAATTAGGAGGGGAACCGAACAGATTAATCATGAGTTATTGCCATATTACCTGGCCTAGATTTATTGGAAAGAAACAATGGGGTTGCCTTGCAGTTTTTAGAGTTTGTCTTCTTATCTTTAGCAGCCTGCACCAAATTAACACACCAACATTGCTATCATTGGCCATGTCGGATAATAGGAAAGCACCGAACGTTTGGGCAACCAGACAACACCAGCCTAAACCAAATTAACACAATATGGCACATCTATCATCAGCCAGGTAAGGTAATACGAAAGCAACATTGACAAAGTGAATGAATGGGCAAGCAGAGCAGCACTACAATTCGGTAATGTGCATGATATGAGATAGTACACTCATGCAGCTCAGTATGCAAGACTACCAGGCAGTTTTCCTTACAAAAATCAACAATGTCGCCTTTAACATTTTGCTACAACTGAATTATATCAAATAAAGCTTGGATTTACACTGATTAACAAAATACATGCTGATGTAAAAATATAGTGATATACAATAGGTACTTACATCAGCATTGGAGCACAGAGAATTCCCGTAAGATACTTTCCTCGAATGCGATCCCAGTACAGAAAGTCTTCTATTCTTTAAGCTTATTTTCTAAAAGCGAGATGAGTAAGAAATATGTAGAAAATATGATCAGAATGCTATAAAATTTCATGATGCGAGGATATGCACATGCTTCTTAGAATGGAGTTGACATATTTTTGCTGGACTAGAGCGGACTAGTTCTTTGGCCACTGGAATCTGCTTATTATCAGTGGGAGTTGGGTTTCTCTGTGCTGGAGCAGTATTTATGAAAACTGGAGTTGGTTTATTATCTCCTGGCATTTGGCTCCTTTGCAAAGACTTGGTTTGTAACCCTTCAGATTCTAACATAGTCGTCTATGTCGGTGTCAAAACAGGCGGATCTTGGGTAGGGGGTCCCGAACTGTGCGTCGAAGGTTGATGGTAACAGGAAGCAGGGGACATGATGTTTTACCCAGGTCCGGGCCCTCTTGAAGGAGGTAATACCCTACGTCCTGCTTGATTGATACTGATGAGTATGAGGAACACAAGAGTTGATCTACCACAAGATCGTAATGGCTAAACCCTAGAAGTCTAGCCTGTATGATTGTGATTGCCTCTCCGGACTGAACCCTCTGGTTTATATAGGCGTTAGAGGGGTCTAGGGTTGTACAAAGTCGGTTACTGAGAAAGGAATCTTCATATTCGAATGCCAGGCTTGCCATCCACGCCAAGGAGAGTCCCATCTGGACACGAGAGAGAGTCTTCTGTCTTGTATCTTCATAGCCCATTAGTCCAACCCATGTCACACAGGCCGGACGCCCGAAGACCCCTTAATCCAAGACACCCTCAATAGCCCCTGAGCTAGGCTTCAATGACGATGTGTCTGACGCACAGATTGTCTTTGGCATTGCAAGGCGGGTTCCTCCTTCGAATTCTCCAAAGCCTCCACAGAAAGCGTGTCCGGCTCTGCAAAACAAATACCATAGACAACCACAGAGAGTATAATATTTCACGAGTCCAATCTGCTGACAACTTTTGTAGCCCGACATCACATCCTTGCCCGGTCATTAATTCAAACCATTTTTTCTTTAGCCTCCCGCTCCACGTTTCAAGATGCGGTTTTATTGGCACGTCTTGTCGAAGCAGAGATCGTGTCCCCTTATTGCGGGATTCTCATTAATACAGGTGTGGGTAACTCAGCCATTCCGTTGGCATGACCCCTTATGAATACGCAGGCTTTAAGGCCTATGAGGAGGCGTTTGATATTCATCGCCTTTACAAAGGGGCACAAACCCGTCTTTCTCCTCTACGCCTACCTCTTCTTCAACCTTTCCAACCTCGAGTCCCAGCACCCAGGTTTCAACTTAATTGCTCTGAGCCTCCCAATCATGTCCGGACATGCCGAAGAGTGTCTCTGATGCGGCGCAGTTTTTCCAAGCGCAAGAAGGACACGCAACCAAGAAGCTTTTCTGTTCACAATTCAGCATGCCAAAGCGTCCACTGTTGCTAAACAAACAGATGGCCCAGTGGGCGGAGCTCCGCAAAATATCTGGATCTGCCATGAAGGACGTCGTTGTCTGGTTGTGGCCGACTGAGCCAATTCCGAATAGTTATTTCAGTTTGATGCAGCGACTTGTTGATGTGGTGCCGCGTATCGACGCCGTTAAGCGGTCAACGTGCATTGAAGGTGCACAGATGGCCCTTGCCCACGTCAAGACGTACTGGACGAGGATGAAGGCCACCGATATGGCAGCAAAGAGTCCACCTGAGGGCAAGGACCATCACACACCGGAGCACTATTTTGAGGATGTCCTAGAGGGCGCCTGCTTGATAGAGGGTCAGTGCTCGAAGGATATGATATTCGAGTGATTGTACTGAAATTGTAAAAACAATGATATATTATAGGCTATGCATTTTGCCTGAAAGTTTTGGCTCCTCCTGTGCGGCCGTTTTTTGTATAATCTGAAAGTTTACTAGTCGTCGGCTTCGGCCCCCTCGCATATAATACGGGGGTGTTTGTAAAAGCACATGATCACTCCTGACCCAACGTCTTGGTCCATGAAGGAGGTGTCAATGCAGCGAACTAGGCAATCGAACTATAGGGCTTTAACACTTTCACTTAGTCATAGGAGTTTGACGGTGGGTCTATGATATAGCCCCTGGTATGTACGCGGTTATCCGAATACGGTGCAATGCATAGGTGCCCATAAGAATGGTCCTTCGTGTAATAGGGAAGGAATCGCGAAAGATTCTGATAAGTCATTGAGTGGTTGACCAGCTCTCGCCGCATCAAGACAGTTAGTTTTCGGCTTTCTCTACTGAGGTGCTTGACTAGACGAATCGGAAACACAATCGCAGTAGTTCTCCCTTTACTACCTTAGCCGATAGGATGGAACATAAGGTAGTAAGCACAGGAGCTAGGCAACACAACTATTGACCAAAGACATGATTCGGAGTTGATGCATATAAGGCCAAACTCGTGATGCCGAAGTATGCTATAAAGCTGTTCGAACTTGTCGGTAACTCATATGTTGCCATATCGAGCCCTTGGCAATTTATGCCAAGGTGCGTGCGTGAAACAACCGAAGAAGCAAAAATCATATCTTTAGAAAAAGCAAATACTAAATGCGGACTATGTTCACTGGAATCTGATTGACATGTCAAACGCAATCTTTCAGATTATAATGCCACCATCCGGACTATTTAACATACCGGGGGTCGAAGGCTAAGGAAAATGGCACTTTACAGGTTTGAAATAAAGAGTGCGGTCTACAAAAAATCATTTGGACCTCCTGTCGCACGTCTGCGTTGCCTTGCCTCGGCGAAAGGACTCCTTGGCAGGAATAGCCTTTGGTCATATATACAAAGCCGAACTGAGAAAGAGTCCACAGGATGACCAGGCTTTGAGTCACCTGTGGTAAAAGATAAAGAATAGTTAGAAAAAGGGGAAAAGGCTATGGGAGTGCGGACCACATTGTAGGCATGTCCGTATTATGCCTCCACTGATGACCAGGGTATTTTGAGTGCATAATTATGTATGCGCGATACAAACTTCGCGGCAATATGAGGCGAGCAACGGAGGACGAACTGCTAATCCAGCTCTGAGATTGATCGGTCCTGGTCAATAGAGATACATGGCTTGATGAGGCCGCTTTGTACTTCGGCTGCAGTAGCCGTAGTATGCTCCTTTGTACGGAGGGAGCGTTCCGTGTTTCCGTTTATCAGGATGATGCCGCATGGACCGGGCATCTTAAGCTTTACATAGGCGTAATGTGGGACCATATTAAAAGGAGCAAAAGCGGTAAGGCCGAGCAGTGCATGATAGCTACTACGGAACGGGACAATATCGAAGGTCAAGCCTTCGCTTTGAAAGTTTGTAACCCTTCAGATTCTAACATAGCCGTATTTGTCGCTGTCAAAACCGGCAGATCTCGGGTAGGGGGTCCCGAACTGTGCGTTGAAGGTTGATGGTAACAGGAAGCAGGGGACATGATGTTTTACCCAGGTCCGGGCCCTCTTGAAGGAGGTAATACCCTACGTCCTGCTTGATTGAGATTGATGAGTATGAGGATTACAAGATTTGATCTACCACGAGATCATAATGGCTAAACCCTAGAAGTCTAGCCTCTATGATTGTGATCGCCGCTCCAGACTAAACCCTCTGGTTTATATAGACACCGGAGGGGTCTAGGGTTGTACAAAGTCGGTTACAGAGAAAGGAATCTTCATATCTGAACGCCAGGCTTTCCATCCACGCCAAGGAGAGTCCCATCAGGACATGGGAGAGAGTCTGGCCCATGTCACATAGGCCAGACGCCCGAGGACCCCTTAATCCAGGACTCGCTCAGTCTTCCCCTTGCATGCCTTATATAGAAGAATGGTGCTTCAGTTATAAAACATGTTACAACATAGATGGAATAGGTACTGAAGAATAGAAAGTCATGACATATTGATATGTATTCCCTCCATCCGGAAATAAATGGATGGGTCTAGGCATATTTCAGTTCTAGATACAACCAGTTTTATCTATTTTTGCGACATGTAGTGTAGACGGAGGGAGTATGATGTAAGAGCTAGGGATACGACAGGACAATAGTGTAAAAACACTACTTGAATGTAAAATTGTATGCTAGCGGAATACATTACAAAAAAACACTAAGGCAACATATGCATGTATGATTGGGAAACTAAGATGGCATTGCAAGAGACCACTAGAACAACACTTCAATGTAAAAAAATAACATGCTATGGTAGTCAGATGAAGTACATACTGATGAATAGCAATGCATAAGATATTGAGAAGCATGATGTCCAAACTAAGCAGATGGCATTGCGATAGAGTAGAATGACAATACTTGAATTTGAAAACATGTTATCATTAATGGAATAGGTACTGAAAAATAGGAAAGCATGCCATATTTACATGCATGATCAGCAGGCGAAGCACAAGGCATTGCAACAGAGTAGATGCACTCCAGGAAATTATATGCATGTTGTAACCATATGAAGGGCCAAGTTAGAGCAAGGACCTTATGGGGTGAATAGATTCATCATCTTTCTGCAAGTCTTGTGAAGAACCGCCTTTACATGTTCCATTATATTGGGTATCATTGACGTCAAGTTTGTTGGCCGTTACATTGCTCCATGAGGTTCTTGTGGATAAATAAGTGTGTGTAATTATATCTGACATGCATGGAAGACAACTAGTAGTTAGATTTATGTAATGAGTGCCTGTAGCAGACGACATAAATAGTAGGACTTGGGTTAACTAGCAGCAACAGGTCTCAAAAACTAAAGGGAGAAAACAGATGAAAGCACACAAAAGTATTAAGGAACAACATAGGTTATACTAGAAGTGCTATAACACTATAATCACTAGCCTATGGGATAGCATTGGCTGATGGGTGATAACTACGGAATAGCGTTACCTAAAGAACAAGTCTCTTAGCTGAACTATGGAACACCGTTAACTACTTAACTAGACCCGTAAGAGATCAGCATGAATATACATAGAAATGTGATAATCTATTTCCCATGCTTAGATGAATAATAAAGCCATAAATGTTGCACACAAGTAAGATGAGGGTACAACCTATCTGGCTGCCATCCATAGAATTGAGCATCATGTGCTGACTTGTCGATGGCCCTGCAGTTGTTGTGGCTGTCCATGTCGGGCACGCGCATTCGATGCAGGGAACTGTTGAGTGGGGACTATAGCTCCCTTCTAGTGTATGCTTCCCTTGTTGGAGCAGCTGTGATGAGTAGGAAGACGGTGTGGCTGAAAATGCAGAAAACGCATAATGTTGAGAATGACACATCTCTCTCATATGAAGAAATACCCTAAGAGATCAACCGCAAGGTACGAGAGTGGTCACACATATGTTGACTCTAGACTAAATTGGGGTCACACGATTTTATTTTACTTTGGTACTGTCTGATCTATGCCGGGATGCTTGATGGCCGTCTTGTGCCTCCCGGCTGACACTGTTTGGAATCTTCCCCGAAGAGCCAGCGACCACCGGCAGAGCAGCCTGCCTCCGCCGTCTGTGGCCCCGAACAAAACCCCGCTCCCCGCCCCACCGCACTGCCGTGGTTGCGCCGCCCCAGGCCAATCCACAAAGACTGGCCATCATCCAAATCTAGCGGCAGTAGTACCTTCAACCCACGAACCTCTAACATAGCCATCTAAGCGCTGCTTCCATGGCGAACTTGCGCCCCCGCACCCTTACGTTAGACACCAGCCAATCGGCAGCCTAGGAGCTCCGCCGGCTCGAGGGGTGCTGCTTCCCATTGGGAATCGATTGGCCCAGAATAAAAATTCAGACAACGGACGCCTAAATAAAGTGATTTGAGATGAGGGTGCGACCTATCTGGCAGCCCAATGAAGTAGGCAGCTCCAGCTGCCTAGTTGGTGAGGCCGGCGTGGTTGCGGTGGCTACCGGCGACAGGGAAGCAGAGATGTCGCGATGGTCGATGGCTACGGGGAAGCAGCGTCGGGGCTTGATAACCCAAAAGTATAGGGGATCACAACAGTTTTCGAGGGTAGAGTATGCAACCCAAATTTGTTGACTCGACACAAGGGGAGCCAAAGAATATTCTCAAGTATTAGCAGCTGAGTTGTCAATTCAACCACACCTGGAAGCTTAATATCTGCAGCAAAGTATTTAGTAGCAAAGTAATACGATAGTAATGATAACGGTAACAAAAAGTAACAGTAGTAAAAGCAATATTTTTGGTATTTTGTAGTGATGATAGCAATAGCAACGGAAAAGTAAATAAGCGAAGAACAATATATGGAAAGCTCGTAGGCAATGGATCGGTGATGGAGAATTATGCCGCATGTGGTTCATCATGTAATAGTCATAACCTAGGGTGACACAGAACTAGCTCCAGTTGATTGATATAATGTAGGCATGTATTCCGAATATAGTCATATGTGCTTATGGAAAAGAACTTGCATGGCATCTTTTGTCCTACCCTCCCGTGGCAGCGGGGTCCTTACGGAAACTAAGGGATATTAAGGCCTCCTTTTAATAGAGAACCGGAACAAAGCATTAACACATAGTGAATACATGAACTCCTCAAACTACGATCATCACCGGTAAGTATCCTGATTATTGTCACTTCGGGGTTAACGGATCATAACACATAATAGGTGACTATAGACTTGCAAGATAGGATCAAGAACACTCATATATTGATGAAAACATAATAGGTTCATATCTTAAATCATGGCACTCGGGCCCTAGTGACAAGCATTAAGCATAGCAAAGTCATAGCAACATCAATCTCAGAACATAGTGGACACTAGGGATCAAACCCTAACAAAACTAACTCGATTACATGATAGATCCCATCCAACCCATCACCGTCCAGCAAGCCTACGATGGAATTACTCACGCACGGTGGTGAGCATCATGAAATTGGTGATGGAGGATGGTTGATGATGACGGTGGTGACGGATTCCCCTCTCGAGAGGTTTTAGGGCTTGGTGGCGGCTCCGTATCGTAAAACGCGATGATTTCTTCTCTAAGATTTTTTTCTCCCCAAAACTCAATATATAGAGTTGGAGTTGGAGTCAGAGAGGCAACAGGGGGCCCACAAGGTAGGGGGGCGTGCCCTAGGGGGGCAGGCGCGCCCCCACCCTCGTGGAGAGGTGGAGGGTCCCCTGGCCTTCATCTTTTGCAGGTATTTTTATTATTTTCTGAAAAGTGGCTCCGTGAAGTTTAAGGTCAGTCCGAGAACGTTTGCTCATGCACATAAATAACACCATGGTAATTCTGCTGAAAACATCGTCAGTCAGGGTTAGTTCCATTCAAATCATGCAAGTTAGGGACCAAAACAAGGGAAAAAGTGTTTGGAAAAGCAGATACGCTGGAGACGTATCAACTCCCCCAAGCTTAAACCTTTGCTTGTCCTCAAGCAATTCAGTTGACAAACTAAAAGTGATAAAGAAAAACTTTTACAAACTCTGTTTGCTCTTGTTGTTGTAAATATGTAAAGCCGGCATTCAAGTTTTCAGCACAGATTATAACTAACCACATTCAAAATAATGCATAGGTCTCAAGTTTACTCATATCAATAGCATAATCAACTAGCGAGCCATAATAATAAATCTTGGATGACAACACTTTCTCAAAACAATCATAATATGATATCATAAGATGGTATCTCGCTAGCCCTTTCTAAAACATAAATGCAGAGCACCTTTAAAGACCAAGGACTGAGTAGACATTGTAATTCATGGTAAAAGAGATCCAGTCAAGTCATACTCAATGTAAACTAACAATAATGAATGCAAATGACAGCGGTGCTCTCCAACTGGTGCTTTTTAATAAGAGGATGCTGACTCAACATAAAAGTAAATAGATAGGCCCTTCGCAAAGGGAAGCAGGGATTTGTAAGCTGCCAGAGCTTGGTTTTGAAATAGAGGTGAATGATATTTTGAGCGGTATACTTTCATTGTCAACATAACAACCAAGAGATGGCGATATCTTCCATGCTACACACATTATAGGCGGTTCCCAAACAGAATGGTAAAGTTTATACTCCCCCTTCCACCAACAAGCATCAATCCATGGCTTGCTCGAAACAATGAGTGACTCCAACTAACAAGAGTCCCAGGGGGAGTTTTGTTTGCAATTATTTTGATTTAGTTTTCATAAAGCATGGGACTGGGCATCCCGGTGACCAGCCATTTATCTCGTGAGTGAGGAGCGGAGTCCACTCCTCTTCAGAATAACCCGCCTAACATGGAAGATACAGACAACCATAGTTGATACATGAGCTATTCGAGCATACAAAATAGGATATTTATTTGAAGGTTTAGAGTTTGTCACGTACAAATTTACTTGGAACGGTAGGTAGATACCGTATATGGGTAGGTATAGTGGACTCATGTGGAATAACTTTGGGGTTTAAGGAGTTTGGATGCACAAGCAGTATTCCCGCTTAGTACATGTGAAGGCTAGCAAAAGACTGGGGAGCGACCAGCTAGAGAGCGACAACAGTCATGAACATGCATTAAAATTAATCAACACCGAATGCAAGCATGAGTAGGATATAATCGACCATGAACATAAATATCATGAAGGCTATGTTGATTTTGTTTCAACTACATGCGTGAACATGCGCCAAATCAAGTCACTTAAATCATTCAGAGGAGGATACCACCCTATCATACCACATCATAACTATCTAAATAGCATGTTGGCACTCAAGGTAAACCATTATAACTCATAGCTAATCAAGCATGGCAAAAGAAACTATGATCTCTAGTTGTCATTGCAAACATGTTCATTCATAATAGGCTGAATCAGGAACGATGAACTAATCATATTTACAAAAACAAAAGAGGTCAAGCTCATACCAGCTTTTCTCATCTCAGCCAGTCCATCATATATCATCATAATTGCCTTCCACTTGCACGATCGAATGATGTGCATAATAATAATAGTGCATATGCATTGGACTAAGCTGGAATCTGCAAGCATTAAATAAACAGGAGAAGACAAGGCAATATCGACACTTTTGTCAAATAAACAATGATGCATATAAGAGCCACTTCAACAATTTAATTATGGTCTTCTCCTATCGACCCCCAAAGGAAAGGAAAGAAATAAACCTATTTACATGGGAAAGCTCTCAACAAGCAAAAGAAGAACATGAACTATTTTTGGGTTTTCTTTTTAATTACTACTACAAGCAAGGAAATTATACTGATTAAAAGCTACAACTAATTTTTTTGGTTTTTCTTAAGGTTTATTAAACACACAAGAAGAAAGCATAAAAAAGAAAATAAACTAGCATGGATGCAATGAAAAAGTATGAGCACCGACATCTAGCAATGATTGTGTGAACATAAATGTAATGTCGGTGGGAAATACATACTCCCCAAGCTTAGGCTTTTGGCCTAAGTTGGTCTATGGCCACGGCTGGCCTGGTGGATATCCATAATAGTACTTGGGGTCGTACTGAGAAGAAGAAGAGGAAGACTCCGATTGCCACTGGCTGACAATCATCTCCAGATCCCATTGGTAATTAGACCGTCGTGAAGGACCAACTTGTGGTTCTGGCTCTGGCTCCTCGGCTGGTGCAGGGTTCCGGTAGGCATGAATAGCCTTTAACGGAACAAGGTACGTGCCTGAAGATAAATCAAACAAAGAAGGAGCAGGCAGGGTAATAGTCTCAAGATGATGTTTATTAAAGAAAAATTGATATTTAAGCTCTCCTTCCCTATTCTTAACAATAAAATCATGAGCCACCATACCTTTATAATCTAGATGAACACGAGGCAACACCTTTTCTTCCTTCGCAATTTGCCTAATAGGTATGTTAAAATGTGCAGCTAGGCGTGAAGCATAGATGCCTCCAAAGATGGGGCCCTTGGTATGGTTCCAACTTAACCGTTTGGCAATAATACCGCCCATACTAAAAGTGTTATCACTGACTAAACCATGGAGCATAATAATTATATCAGGGATACTAAGGTTTCCATAGTTTCCGCGTCCAATTAAGCAACGACTAGCGAATAATGAAAAGTAACGTAAAACAGGAAAATGTATGCTAGTGATTCGTGCATCGGAAGCCTTCCTAGTTTCCCCTATAGTGATAGTATCAATAAACCCCTCCACATCATCATGATGTGGTTCTTCTGTCTTGCCCTCAAAAGGGACTAAACAAATCCAATAAAAATCATAAAGTGACATCTCCTTATGCTCATCATATAAATGAAACTCCACCGTAGGTGGCGAGTTCCTAGAATGGAAATGAAAGTTGTGCACAAAGGTATTTGTGAGTAAGAGATACTGATCCCATTGGTCGTGGAGGAAAGCGGTGAGGCCTGCATTCTTAGCCAACTCATGAAAATCTTCATAAATACTAGCTGCTCCCAAGAAATCCTCGGAAGGCCATTCACACGCCCGAATCTCCGCGATGCACGGCAAATTATACTTAGTCTTTGGTGCCTTTTCCTTCGAGCTGTGGCTTGATGAGCCCCTCAATAGTCTCCTCATCATTTTCTGAAAAATTCTGAAATTTTTAGTAACATCAAAATAAAAGTATACCAAACTCAATAATATTGATAGCAACTACTCATACAAGTGCCTAGGGCCTATATCATGCATCGAAACTACTTTTGACCATATAAATTTGATATGCAAGCTCAAGAACAGGGTCACCTGAGCAGAAAAAATTTGCAATGAATAAAGCACTAGAACAAAAACTAATTGGACCAATGGAGGAGTCACATACCAAGGAACAATCTCCCCAAGCGGTTTTGTGAGAGGTGCTTTGAGCAAGGAGATCGAAAATGGCAGCAAAGTGAGCTAGAACTCGTGCTCGAGCTGGATATTCATGTTTGTGGGATGAAGATGAAGTGTGTGGGTAGAGGAATAAGTGGAGGAGGGCCACCGTGGGCCCACGAGGCAAGGGGCGTGCCCAGGGGGGTAGGGCGCACCCTCAACCCTCGTGGGCAGGTGGTTGGCCCCCCTGCTATGTTCTTTGTGCCAAATATTCTCAAATATTCTGGAAAAAAATCATATTTAAATTTCAGGGCATTTGGAGAACTTTTATTTTCAAGGTATTTTTATATTGCACGGATAATCAGATAATAGACAGAAAAATATTTGTTTTTCTTTTATTTAATATAAATAACAGAAAGTAAAAGTGGGGTACAGAAGGTTGTGCCTTCTAGTTTCATCAATCTCATGATCATCAAAAGGAATCCTCTAACAAGGTTGATCAAGTCTTGTTAACGAACTCATTCCGAATAACATGGAACCGGAGATATTTCGAATAACACTATGTTACCTCAACGGGGATATGCACATCCCCAATAATAAGAATATCATATTTCTTCTTGACAGTAGGAAGAGGAAATTCAAAACCTCCAAATATAATTGATGGAATTTTTCCAAATAGAGTTGATACTATGAACTTGAGGTTGTTTCCTCGGAAAGTGTACCATATGCTCATTGCCATTAACATGAAAAGTGAAATTGCCTTTAGTGCAATCAATAACAGCCCCTGCAGTATACAAAAAGGGTCTTCCAAGAATAATAGACATACTATCGTCCTCGGGAATATCAAGAATAACAAAGTCCGTTAAAATAGTAACGTTTGCATCTACAACAGGTACATCCTCACAAATACCGACAGGTATAGCAGTTGATTTATCAGCCATTTGCAAAGATATTTCAATAGGTGTCAACTTATTCAAATCAAGTCTACGATATAAAGAGAGAGGCATAACACTAACACCGGCTCCAAGATCACATAAAGCAGTTTTAACATAATTTCTTTTAATGGAGCATGGTATAGTTGGTCCAACGGGATCTCCAAGTTTCTTTGGTATTCCACCCTTAAAAGTATAATTAGCAAGCATGGTGGAAATTTCATCTTCCGGTATATTTCTTTTATTTTTAATAATATCTTTCATGTACTGAGCATAAGGATTGGTTTTGAGCATATCAGTTAATCGCATACGCAAAAAGATAGGTCTAATCATTTCAGCAAAGCGCTCAAAATCCTCATCATCCTTTTTCTTGGATTGTCTGGGAGGAAAAGGCATGGGTTTTTGAACCCATGGCTCTCTTTCTTTACGATGTTTCCTAGCAACAATGTCTTTTTTATCATAACATTGATTCTTTGATTGTGGGTTATCAAGATCAACAGCAGGTTCAATTTCTATGTCATTATCATTACTAGGTTGAGCATCATTTTGAACATTATTATTAGCATTACCACTAGTTTCATGTTCATTACCAAATTGTGTTTCAGCATCAGAAATAGAAATATCATTTGGATTCTCAGCTGTTTCAACAATAGGATCACTAGAAGCATGCAATTTCCTATCATTTTTCTTTATCTTCTTTATAGAAGAACTAGGTACATTACAAAAAAATACACTTCCGTGATGATACGTGTTTGTCATAGTAGGTCGCATTTTTTGTCATGCATGTACATCCATGACAAATTTATGACAGAATCAAGATAGTCATACCTGTGCTGTCATAGAAGTGTTCCATGACATTACCAAAATTATCATCACGGAAGTGTCCACTTCCATGACGATAAATCGCGCGGCATAGAAGTGCTTTCGTCAAGGGTGACCGACACGTGGCATCCACCGTAATGGACCGTTAAGCTATCGGGTCTGGTTTTGGATCCGATAACCCGTTAACAGCCCCGACCAATGGGGATTTTCCACGTGTAAAATCATCATTGGCTAGAGGAAACACGTGTCGGCTCATCGTTGGGACAGATGTCATCCACTCACTGGACAGAAGGTGCCTATGATATGTCGACATGTGGCACGGCCCAACAGTGGCCCATTCCTGTGAAAAGGCCGGCCCGTTTGACTTGGTCAAAAGCTGGCGGGTCGGCCCATGGAAAGCCTGTTAATGGCCTGTTCGCATATAGCCCATTTACAGCCCGATAACCCAAGGCCCGTTAAGCCCTATCCGAATTAGGCCCAGTAGCGTCATCTGGGCCATCCAATATGATTCCAGCCCATTTCCACTTCTGGCCCACGTATAGCCCATGACGTCTTTCGGCCCATATGAGGCCCTTTGTAACTCTTGGCCCATTAGCGGCCCATGCTAGAATTGGCCCATAATGAACAGTGTACTACTTTAACCCATTAACGGCCCGTGGTGAAACTTGCCCATAATGAATAGTGTATCACTTTATACCCATTAACGGGCTGTTATTCTGTTGGGCCATTTCCAGCCCAAGTTAACTTTGGCCTTCTGAGGGCCCATTTATTCTTGGGCTCATTTGCAGCATTCGGTTACTTACGGCCCGTTACTGTCATTTTCTGCTTGTGGGCCAAATTCAGCCCGTCGTTACAGTCGCCCCGTTTGTGGACTGTTAGTCTGTTGGGCCATTTTCATAGCATCACCAAATACGGCCTATTAATGGCCCGTTATGGTCAGCCCATAAAACGTACGATTTCCATTAAAGGCCCGTCTACGGCTCATTAAAGGCCCGTACAAGACCCATAAATGAGTCGGCGGCCCATGGATCCTATGAGACATAGAAGGCCCATGGATCCTACGAGATGTAGAAGGCCCATGGATCCGACGGCCCATGAAGGGCCATGGTCGGGCGAGTTGGCCCCCGTTTGAACGATATAGCATATTCGAAGAATTATCCTACTCAATACTATCACCTCTAAAAAGCATACACTATACAACAAAGAGATCAAGGCATAGAAAGGTAGAATAATCCTACACTATACAATAAAGAAATTACAGCCGATTATACCCACTGGGCATTATGGTTCGTCACAGGTGATAATAAAGCATACACAAATAGAAAATTACATACACTGGGCAAATACAGCTCATACATCATGGACGCGCATCAACTTAACTCCATTTGAACTATAATCTCTTTAGAAAATAGGATTGGCCGGATTCAGATAGCACAAATTTCAGTCTGCAAAATCTCCAATTCCTTCATGGTTACCTCAGTGTCTTCTTTCATTTTTTGACTCCTGCATCTAATACCTGCATGTCCAGTCTCAACTTGTTGATTATACGTTGACAATCATGTACACATTGTCTTGCCACCTCTAGTTGATGCTCGAGAACATCCGCACGTTCCAATTCCAATCCATAATCATTCGGTAACGGCCATGCCGCACTACTCGCAGATCTTTGTGTTGATGTCACTTCATCCTGAAATGTTTCTGTAAGTACACATGACTAGGGCAAAAATTTAGTTACAACAGTGAAGCGAACAAAACACTATTTTGTACTACATGGCAAAACAGGACTAACAATAATGTTACACGTCACTTTCAAAAAAAATGTTACACGTCATGAAGCATAAGCAGGTGATATTTTCAAAATTATAAAAAAGATAGTCTGTGCAGCCTGCATACAGAAATCCCTCTTAGCTCACCAGAGAAGCATGATTTTGGGGCCCAATTGAAAACATAGACAAGTTACAAATTTAGACAGCACGTTGCTTATAATTAAGCAAGCAGTTGGCCATTCTGTGCCTCAATTAAAGTCTTAGGAGCATAATGAACAGCAGAGGGTTTCATACAAACATACTACAGCAGGCAAAACTATGCAATCATTAGCGTAGTATGAACTAGATTGTGAGCCTCATGCAATAATAGTTGGTTAATAGACTTCAAAGCTTCAGGCACACTTCACAGAGTAATTAAATGGTAAGGCCTTTAATTATGTCAACTAATAGTGATACAAGTACCGAACATCAGGCATGATTATTTGGGCATCTCATTAACTCAGGACAAATAAAGTAATTGAAAAGAGAAAATTAACTATGCCTGAAACAAGCAAGGAATTGAACTGTTGAGTTGCATACAGTGACTTACCTTAGCAGGTTCAAGAGGCTCAGCGCAGCTCCTACTTCTCTTGCAAGGCTCCTTCCTAACACCTTGTACTTGGAAATCCTCAATCTTATTTTCATTGCACGCCCTCTGCAAGGTGACACAAACTAGTTACTCGTCTCCTTGGAAGATAAATATGCATACTTTCCAGTCTATGAACACAAAAGAATGAGATTATAACAAAACAACACCACATAATGAAACATGCCGCATCTCTTGCACTTGCACACAATGAAATGCACATTTACTATGTCTGCACTATGTAAAAACTAGACATACCTTCGAACTGGGTCTCCAGGTACTCTTGGAGAGCCTACTGTAGTGTACAGCCAAACCTTTATGTCACCTATGAGTTAGACAAGGCCCCACTAAAGCAGCCCTTAGTGTTTAAATCATTGATAAGCTCTGTTAGAGTGTTAGGTCAAGAACAGCAAGTAATCAAAGCAAAAAGTCCTAGTATGGCTGGCTGATGCAAACAAGCAATTGAACAGATGTGTGAGCAAATCTTACATATCAAGAAAAGAAGAAAAGAAGGAGGCTTAAAGACCATCACTTGACTGACCAGATTTAAGGGGCATTTAAACATCATGTGCAACGTATGAACTAACATAAGCATTGCATATTCCAGATTCTACAATGGAATGCACTTGTATTAGGTTATGCCATGTATGATGATGCCTAAATGTACAGATAGCAGGCAGGAGTGATTCATCATTGCACACACAATTAAATTGCAGGTTAAGGGCCAGTTCGATTCCGCCTTTTCAGGGCATATTGTCAAAATAAGCCATAAAAGATGTAAAGAAGTCATTTTTGAGTTATGGGCTTGGGCTTAACTAATTACACTCAAAATGCAACTACTGACGCCCATGTCACACCTGACCCTCAAGTAAAAACAAACACGCAAGCATTCATTGCCCTGCCCGGTTGCATCTCCTCTCCCCTTTCCCTCTTCCTCGATACCCTGCCTGCAGCACTTGGGTTCCTCCAGCGAGCCGTCGCCACTGGTCCCATCTGGCCTGGTCCTCAACGATGCTATGTCCAGCTAGGCTACATGGCCGGCGGGTAGGGGCAAATCTCCCTGGCTCCTCCTCCCTCTGGCGCCGCCCCTCATTCTCATGGTCTCCAGCAGCTGCTCCACTGTGGTTCATCCAACGCACTACTCCGGCGGGCGCTTCACAACTATGGCTGATGCCACACTGCGATAGAAGGCACCTTATTCCCCCTCCCCTCCTCCCTGGCCATGGCCTTGAGGTTCTGTTGAAGGATGAGCTCATCCAAGAAGGTGAGGATCTCCTCTGATTTTTTGCCAAATTTTCATTCTGATCCACTATACGATGAATTGCTATGAGCTGCTTCTGCTGCTGCTATATGATGCATTTCTATGAGCTGCTCCTGCTGCTGCTATATGATGAATTGCTATGAGTTGCTACTGCTTTATGATGAGTTGCTATGAGCTGCTGCTGCTATATGATGAATTGTTATGAGCTACTGCTGCCGCTATATGATGAGTTGCTACAAGCTGCTCCTGCTACTGCTATATGATGAATTGCTATGAGCTGCTCCTTCTTCTGCTATATGATGAATTGCTATGAGCTGCTCCTGCTGCTGCTATATGATGAACTGCTATGAGCTGCTGCTGGTATATGATGAATTGCAGACTGCTGCTGCTGTATGATGAGTTGCTATGAGCTGCTGCTGCTATATGATGCTTTCAGGTGGTGCTGCTATACGATAATAAGCAGCCACTTGGACCATCGAATTTCAATAAATAATTGTTCTTCATTTAAATGTGGGTTATGTGTTCTTCGTTTAAATTAGGCAATGGGATCTCTATGGAAAACATTGACCAAAGTAGATTGTGCCAAGTAGATGGTATCTTTGTATTTGCATTTTGAGCAAATAGTGATGGTTCATTTTCCTATCATATTAGTTAATGCACTGGGTTCAATTTGTGATGTTTGCAAGTCAAATTAATTTCCATATGGGCAGCAAAATGAAAAAAGTATAATGCAATCTAGACTTTCCACTGATCATACCAAAGATAAGCAACGCAATGAAAAGAACTGGTTGGCTTATTACATGGAGCTTATATTCACATGTGCTTATTTTCTTAGGATAACTCATAATAGCTGTCCCTAAGAAACTTGGCTAATAGAACTGGCATGCAAATAACATGTCACGATGATTGCAATGGAGGAGTGACGTACCATAGCACACTGTATAGGCTCACCGCTGCCTCTCCTTTTTGCGATGTTCCATGAAATTGCCACATACATCTTGTACGTTTTCATTGTGTAACCCAATCTGCAAGTTGACACGACTAATTTCAGACATCTCTACATGATACTACATTGCATATCCCTTGCGCATATTTAAACCACCAATTAAATATTGTGTGCGTACCATAAACTAGCCATGACTCTGTATGCTGGACTAGCAGGCACTCTAAGGGAGCCTAATGTAGTGCATTGGAATTCCTACATGCCACCTACAATTTTGTGTAATGTATTACCGTTGTTCCTAAATATATGTATTTGTAGAGATTCTAGTATGGACCACATACATATGTATATAGATGCATTTCCGAGTGTAGATTCACTCGTTTTGGTCCATATGTAGCCTATAGTGGAATCTCTAGAAAGACTTATATTTAGGAACGGAGGTACGAGGTAGTATCATGTATGACATCTACATATCTAATTTAGCAGCCAATAGTAGACATCATTGTCTGCACATAGGGATTACTGGTCGAAAATCCTAACAAAGCACACTGGCTCAGATAGCAATGCCTCAGTCCAGGATCTTGGTTGTCCAAGCTGTTAGATCCAGAAGAAACATCGTCCTTGTAGTTTTTTCCAGCTGCATAATAGGTAACAACGACTGGTTACTATATTTGAAGTACATCGGGCAGGTGATGCTGGACGGGTTTAAAGGTGACAAGTACCTAGGCCTTGGCGGGTGCTTGGCATCTCTCCAGACAGTGGGGATCAGGTTAGAAACGTCAAGGGTGATGACGCTGCGCTGGCTGTCGGAGTCCGGTAAGGAGATCTAGAACCGTCGAGTAGGGTGTTTGTGGAGCGGTTCTGGTAGGGTGGACTACGGTGTGGGCGAAGCGGATCTGTGGCCGTGGATGATGGCGTAGGTGAAGCTGCTCCGGTGGTTGGGTTAAGGATGGTGTCATTGACGCGGATCTGCGGCTGTGGACAGGGCATCACAATCTCCTCCGATGGTTGGGTTAAGGATGGTGTCGACGATGCGGATCTGCGGCCCTGGACGGGGCGTCAGAAGCTGCTCCGGTGGTTGGGTGAAGGGTGGTGTCGACGATGCGGATCTACGACCGTGGACGGGGCGTCAGAAGCTGCTCCGGTAGGTTGGATGAGGGTGCGAGGAAGCGGATCTGAGGCCGTGGACTTGTGAGTTGGCAAAGCAGCCCCGATAGGGTTGAGAATGGTATAGGCGAAGCTACTCCGATAGGGTTGACGATGGTGTCGGCAAAGCGGCTCCGGTAGGGTTGATCAAGGTGTCGGCGAAGCGGCTCCGGTAGGGTTGAGGAAGGTGTTGGCGAAGAGGACCATAGGCCGTCGACGGGGGCGTCGGTGGGGTGGCTCCGGGGGTGTGGACGAAGCGTCTCTGGTGGGGAGTACGAATGAGCTGCTGCGGATGCGCGGCGGTTGACGAGAATACCGGCGAAGCAGATCCGGCACCGTGGACAAGGCCGACACTGAATTGGCTGTGGCACAGTGGTGGATGAGCAGTCTACTTGTTTCTAGGGGAGGTGGGAGGGGTAGATGCGGCCAGAGAAGCAGATCCGGTGAGGTGGACGCCGCTGGTAGTGAATGGGCTATGGTACGCCGGTGGATGAGCAGTCTAGGGTTTCGAGAGGGGAGGGGGGAAAGGGCGATGAAGTACGGACGACGTGATGTAAGATCCTCTGGTGCTGTGGAGTTAGTCGTTTTTGCGGGAGGGGAGAGGAAATGGGGGTGCTGTGTAGTGGGGGAACCGGAAGTTACCAAAGCAGACCCGACCTATCATGTAGATGAGGGCGATATTGTAACTGTTGGTCTCCGTGCACCAAGGACAAAAGGGGGATTTCGCATGCTAAATACTAAGGTGGCAGAAATTTTAGAAGGAGGCGGGATATTTTGCCGCCCGCGGGATCGTTCGTATCCAGTTTCAACTAATTTTGGACCATGCTAGCGGGAAGGTAATGCTAGACTATGTACACGGGGCACGCGTCAGCAGTTAATAACTAGTGTGAAGTCCACCCCAGAAAAAAAGACAATAACTCGGGATGATGCGCCGACAACTTGGATGTTCACACGGGCGAGGCCAATCATACGGGTGTAGTGGCTCGTTTAGAAAAAAGGGATCAAACGTTCAGCCTATGTATTTCTCATGTAAATAGATAATTTAGTGCCATTGGTTATTTACTTTAAACACAATGCATTGACGTGTTAGTGTAGAGGCGCACACAAAGAAATGGATATTGTAGTCAGCTACTTAAAAGTGTTACCTCATATGATTACATAGCCTCCATTTCATAAATTGCGTACCCGTTGAATTCATATATGATATTACATATATTACTTCAAAATAGAAACTTAAATCATCCAAGACTAATGAATTTGAATGCAAGAGTAACAATGGTGCATGTACATGATAGCTACATTGGTTGTTTCAAGAAACATCACTGTAACTTTGGCATGCACAACTGAAAAGGTTTATTTAAATAGAAAAAAATGTGATATGTGAGTGTCCAATCTTTATAGCGTTGAATCGATATTGTACCTTTGGCCACGATACGAAGTAGATATTGACTTATGTTCAAGCAATGCACGTCCACGATTGCTAGATAGTGATACGTGAATGAATTGTGCAATCTCTCTCACATGCATACATATCTCATTTCCCTGTGGGCATCGGAATCACACATGCGCACTTCATGTATTTTTCTCCCTCCGTCAGGGTTAAATTCGTCTTTCTACCCCGTCCTACAAGTCTCTCACACAGAAACACACACGCTCTCTATGTCTAACACGCCCACCCCTTTAATTCCGCCCACCCACAGCCACTAATGTCTCAAAGAATAATAATGTCTCTCACACATATGCTATCTACCTATCCCTTAATATAGCTAGATATGTGTCACACAAACTCCTGTTGCCTACTAGCAAGATGCCCATGCGTTGCACGGAACATCAAGATGCATTTGTATGAGAAGTTTATCTTGTGGGAGAAAAGGATGAACGAGGGAATGCCTTATTTGCAAATGCGGAGAGGGGTGTGGGTACCTTTTTGCAAAATTGCCATAGTTTCCTTCCTGTCCGTCGGATATAAATCAGATGGCCTATATTGCAGGATGGCAGGAACACCATCATCACCAACTCTGTTTTTTATAAGAGTAGAGATATGTGAGTGTCACTGCCCCCCCCCCCACACACCCACACTTCCCAACACCGAAGGAGTAGGGTGACACCTCGATCTTGATACTAATCTATCGACTGGCTTGTCTCTCAAACATACACACACACTCACACTATCTGGAACCGAAGGAGTAGGGTGGCACATCGATCTTGATAATAATCTATCTACTCCTCTTTCAAACACACACACACACACACACACACACTAGTTGTGCCTCTATGCCTACAACGCACACTCTCGATACGTCTTTCTCTCTCCCCCCCAACAATGACAGCAGAAGGGTGACAACTCGATCTGATCATAATCTGTCAATTGGTTTCTCTCTCAAACATTGTGTCTTAGTGCCTTGCTCGGTAGCCCCCTCGATATGTAGACTTCTCGCACGCACACAGCTGTAGTGACGATGATGCTGAACCCAGTGTGCCTTGTTTTTACCGGCCTCATGTGATAGTTTTCACCCTGTTTTCTGTTAATTAACAAGGCAACCTTTTCTTTGTTACTACTAGTTAATCTAAAATTATTCAGGGCAGACATAAAATATATCATTTCAACCAAATTATTGCAGCAACTATTTTAAAATAAATGAGCTAGCTGCCCGTGCGTTGCATGGAACATCAAGATGCATTTGTATGAGTAGTTTATCTTGTGAGAGAAAAGGTTGAACGAGGGAAGGCCTTATTTGCGAACGTGGAGAGACGTGTGGGTATATTTTTGCAAAATTTCCAGAGTTTCTTTCCAATCCATTAGATATAAATCCGACGGCCTATATTGCAGGATGGCACGCACACCATCATCACCAACTCTGTTTTCTACTCCCTTCATCCGAAAATACTTGTCATCAAAATGGATAAAAAGAGATGTGTCTAAAACTAAAATACGTCTAGATACATTTCCTTTTATCCATTTTGATGACAAGTATTTCCGGATGGAGGGAGTATTTGTCTTTTTAGAGATTTCAACAAGTGACTATGACCGGACCTTACCAACATACTAAAAAAAGTAGTCTATAATTTGATGTTACCCTCTTTTCTTGGCGGTGCAGTGCCATCTGGATACCTCATAAATAAATAAAGTACTACATGATACTAATATATGATACATGGTGCGGGAGTACTAAGTATTATTAATACAGTTTCGCTAGAACTCATCTAGATGAGATATAATTTGGCCTCATTCATCTTTTATAGCCATTGGATGTGATACTATATAAGATGCGTGTGTGCTGACGTGGGTTGTATTTGTTCTTGTGCAACAAACTGACCACTGCATTGTTGGAAATATGCCCTAGAAGCAATAATAAATTAGTTATTATTATATTTTTTTTGTTCATGATAATCATTTATTATCCATGCTAGAATTGTATTGATAGGAAACTCAGATACATGTGTGGATACATAGACAACACCATGTCCCTAGTAAGCCTCTAGTTGACTAGCTCATTGATCAATAGATGGTTACGGTTTCCTGACCATGGACATTGGATGTCATTGATAACAGGATGACAAAGACCCAATCCTAAGCCTAGCACAAGATCATGTAGTTCGTATGCTAAAGCTTTTCTAATGTCAAGTATCATTTCCTTAGACCATGAGATTGTGCAAATCCCGGATACCGTAGGAGTGCTTTGGGTGTGCCAAACATCACAACATAACTGGGTGGCTATAAAGGTACACTACAGGTATCTCCTAAAGTGTCTGTTGGGTTGGCACGAATCGAGACTGGGATTTGTCACTCCGTGTGACGCAGAGGTATCTCTGGGCCCACTCGGTAGGACATCATCATAATGTGCACAATGTGATCAAGGAGTTGATCACGGGATGATGTGTTACGGAACGAGTAAAGAGACTTGCCGGTAACGAGATTGAACAAGGTATCAGGATACCGACGATCGAATCTCGGGCAAGTATCGTACCAATAGACAAAGGGAATTGTATACGGGATTGATTAAGTCCTTGACATCGTGGTTCATCCGATGAGATCATCGTGGAACATGTGGGAGCCAACATGGGTATCCATATCCCGCTGTTGGTTATTGACCGGAGAGTCATCTCGGTCATGTCTGCATGTCTCCCGAACCCGTAGGGTCTACACATTTAAGGTTCGGTGACGCTAGGGTTATAGAGATATAAGTATGCGGTAACCCGAAAGTTGGTCGGAGTCCCGGATGAGATCCTGGACGTCACGAGGAGTTCCAGAATGGTCCGGAGGTAAAGAATTATATATAGGAAGTGCTATTTCGGCCATCGGGACAAGTTTCGGGGTCACGGTATTGTACCGGGACCACCGAAAGGGTCCTGGGGGTCCACCGGGTGGGGCCACATATCCCGGAGGGCCCCATGGGCTGAAGTGGGAAGGAATCCAGCCCAAAGTGGGCTGGGGTGCCACTTCCCCCTAGGGCCCATGCGCCTAAGGGTGGGGGAAACCCTAAGGAAGAGTCCTAAGAGGGGAAGGCACCTCCTAGGTGCCTTGGGGAGGAGGGATTCCTCCCTTGGCCGGCGCCCCCCCTAGGAGATTGCATCTCCTAGGGCCGGCGCCCCCTAGGCTCCCTATATATAGTGGGGGAAGGAGGGCCTCTCAAGCCACGCCTTTGGTGCCTCCCTCTCCCTCTCCAACACATCCTCCTCCTCCATAGAGCTTAGCGAAGCCCTGTCTGAGTACTGCAGCTCCATCACCACCACGCCGTCGTGCTGCTGCTGGAGCCATCTCCATCAACCTCTCCTCCCCCCTTGCTGGATCAAGAAGGAGGAGACGTTGCTGCTCTGTACGTGTGTTGAACGCGGAGGTGCCGTCCGTTCGGCGCTAGGATCATCGGTGATTTGAATCACGACGAGTGCGACTCCATCAACCCCGTTCTCTTGAATGCTTCCGCGCGCGATCTACAAGGGTATGTAGATCCACTCCTCCCTCGTTGCTAGATGACTCCATAGATTGATCTTGGTGACACGTAGGAAAATTTTGAATTTCTGCTACATTCCCCAACAGTGGCATCATGAGCTAGGTCTATGCGTAGTTTCTATGCACGAGTAGAACACAAAGTAGTTGTGGGCGTTGATTTTGTTCAATATGCTTACCATTACTAGTCCAATCTTGATTCGGCGGCATTGTGGGATGAAGCGGCCCGGACCAACCTTACACGTACGCTTACGTGAGACTGGTCCCACCGACTGACATGCACTAGTTGCATAAGGTGGCTAGCGGGTGTCTGTCTCTCCCACTTTAGTCGGATCGGATTCGATGAAAAGGGTCCTTATGAAGGGTAAATAGCAATTGGCATATCACGTTGTGGTCTTTGCGTAGGTAAGAAACGTTCTTGCTAGAAACCCATAGCAGTCACGTAAAACATGCAAACAACAATTAGAGGACGTCTAACTTGTTTTTGGAGGGTATGCTATGTGATGTGATATGGCCAATAGGATGTGATGAATGATATATGTGATGTATGAGATTGATCATGTTCTTGTAATAGGAATCACGGCTTGCATGTCGATGAGTATGACAACCGGCAGGAGCCATAGGAGTTGTCTTTATTTATTTATGACCTGCGTGTCAACTTAAACGTCATGTAATTACTTTTACTTTATTGCTAACCGTTAGCTGTAGAAGTAGAAGTAATAGTTGGCGAGACAACTTCATGAATACACGATGATGGAGATCATGGTGTCATGCCGGTGACGATGATGATCATGGAGCCCCGAAGATGGAGATCAAAAGGAGCAAAGTGATGATGGCCATATCATGTCACTATTTGATTGCATGTGATGTTTATCATGTTTATACATCTTGTTTACCTATAATGAAGGTAGTAAATAAGATGATCCCTCATTAAAATTTCAAGAAAGTGTTCCCCCTAACTGTGCACCATTGCGAAAGTTCGTCGTTTCGAAGCACCACGTGATGATCGGGTGTGATAGATTCTTACGTTCACATACAACGGGTGTAAGCCAGATTTACACACGCGAAACACTTAGGTCGACTTGACGAGCCTAGCATGTACAGACATGGCCTCGAAACACAAGAGACCGAAAGGTCGAGCATGAGTCATATAGAAGATACGATCAACATGAAGATGTTCACCGATGTTGACTAGTCCGTCTCACGTGATGATCGGACATGGTCTAGTTGACTCGGATCATGTAATCACTTAGATGACTAGAGGGATGTCTATCTGAGTGGGAGTTCATAAGATGAAATTAATTATCCTGAACATAGTCAAAAGGTCTTCGCAAATTATGTCGTAGCTCGCGCTTCAGTTCTACTGTTTAGTTATGTTCCTAGAGAAAATTTAGTTGAAAGTTGATAGTAGTGTTTATGCGGACTGGGTCCGTAAACTGAGGATTGTCCTCATTGCTTCATAGAAGGCTTATGTCCTTAATGCACTGCTCAGTGTGCTGAACTTCGAACGTCATCTGTGGATGTTGCGAACATCTGACATACACATTTTGATAACTACGTGATAGTTCAGTGAAACGGTTTAGAATTGAGGCACCGAAGACGGTTTTGAAACGTCGCGAAACATATGAGATGTTTCGAGGGCTGAAATTGGGATTTCAGGATCGTGCCCACGTCAAGAGGTATAAGACCTCCGATGTTTTTTCCTGAGCCTGCAAACTAAGGGAGAAAAGCTCAAATGTTGAGCTTGTGCTCAGATTGTCTGAGTACAACAATCATTTGAATCGAGTGGGAGTTGATCTTCCGGATAAGATAGTGATGTTTCTCCGAAGTCATTACCACCAAGCTGCTTGAGCTTCATGATGAACTATAATATATCAGGGACATATATGATGATCCTTGAGATATTCGCGATGTTTGACACCACAAAAGTAGAGATCAAGAAGGAGCATCAATTGTTGATGGTTGGTGAAACCACTAGTTTCAAGAAGGGCAAGGGCAAAAAGGGATGCTTCATGAAACGGCAAATCAGCTGCTGCTCTAGTGAAGAAACCCAAGGTTGAACCCAAACCCGAGACTAAGTGCTTCTGTAATAAGGGGAACAGCCACTGGAGCAGAATTACCCTAGATACTTGGTAGATAAGAAGGCTGGCAAGGTCGATAGAAGTATATTGGATGTATTATGTTAATGTGTACTTTACTAGTACTCCTAGTAGCACCAGGGTATTAGATACCGGTTCGGTTGCTAAGTGTTGGTTACTCGAAATAAAAGCTACGGGATAAACAGAGACTAGCTAAAGGTGAGCTGACGATATGTGTTGGAAGTGTTTCCAATGTTGATATGATCAAGCATCGCACGCTCCCTCTACCATCGAGATTGGTGTTTGCGTTGAGCATAGACATGATTGGATTATGTCTATCGCAATACAATTATTCATTTAAGGAGAATAACGGTTACTCTGTTTATTTGAATAATACCTTCAATGGTCTTGCACCTAAAATGAATGGTTCATTGAATCTCGATCATAGTGATACACATGTTCATGCCAAAAGATATAAGATAGTAATGATAGTACCACCTACTTGTGGCACTGCCACGCAAGTCATATCAGTATAAAACGCATGAAGAAGCTCCATGTTGATGGATCTTTGGGCTCACTCGTTTTTGAAAAGTTTGAGACATGCGAACCATGTCTATTGGTGTATATGCATGAAGAAACTCCATGCAAATGGACCGTTTGGACTCACTTGATTTTGAATCACTTGAGACATGCAAATCATACCACATGGGCGAGATGACCGAAAGCCTCGTTTTCAGTAAAATGGAACTAGAAAGCAACTTGTTGGAAGAAATACATTTTGATGTGTGCAGTCCAATGAGTGCTGAGGCGTGTAGTGGATATCGTTATGTTCTTACTTCACTGATGATTTGAGTAGATGTTGAGTACATTTACTTGATAAATCACGAGTCTGAATTATTGAAAGGTTCAAGTAATTTCAGGGTGAAGTTAAAAGATCGTCGTGACAAGAGGATAAAATATCTATGATATGATCATAGAGATGAATATCTGAATTACGAGTTTGGCACAGAATTAAGACATTGTGGAAATTGTTTCACAACTAATACAGCCTGGAAATTGTTTCACAACTAAAATATCTAGATTCCTCCCTTGGCCGGCGCCCCCCCTAGGAGATTGCATCTCCTAGGGCCGCCCCCCCTAGGCTCCCTATATATAGTGGGGGAAGGAGGGCCTCTCAAGCCATGCCTTTGGTGCCTCCCTCTCCCTCTCCAACACATCCTCCTCCTCCATAGAGCTTAGCAAAGCCCTGTCTGAGTACTGCAGCTCCATCACCACCACGCCGTCGTGCTGCTGCTGGAGCCATCTCCATCAACCTCTCCTCCCCCCTTGCTGGATCAAGAAGGAGGAGACGTTGCTGCTCCATACGTGTGTTGAACGCGGAGGTGCCATCCGTTCGGCGCTAGGATTGTGACACTCCAAAATTTTTATTTGGTTTTTATCAAAAACTTTGTGGTTTTGAGGAGAGACCTTTTTAAAATTTTTCTTTTTCAGAAAAACCTTCCTCTTAAAAACCTCCTTTTTCCTTGGCAGGGATTTTATTTCTTTCAAACTTTGGTGGTTGATCTTTTGCAAACTTCTTCTCTGTTAGTTCCTTCTAAAGTTTTTTTTGGGAGTTTTAACTTGTTTTATTTTAAGTGAAGCTCTATGGAAATTTGGGATTTTCTTATCTTTGAAGCCACCCTTGGCTTTGTATTTTTGCCCATGAGATAAAACCCCTCCAAAACCTTCCCTCCCCCTTGTGATCAACCTAAATTCTCTGTCCCAACTAATCCAAACTGGTTTTGGATTTTATTCTAATTATTTTTCCCCCTCAATTCAATTCTGAATATTATTTGGAGCCTGAGGGATTTTCAAAGCAAGTACACTTTTTCATTTGAGTTTTGACCTCAAACCAATTCTCCTGGATTGTCCTTTGAACCCACAACCCAGAACCATCTTGATCCACTCCTCCTCTTTTCAAATTTTTCAAAATACAGTCTCTGCAAGTTTGGACCAGATTTGCCAAATTTGGTGAAATTCATATCCACACTGCTCCAAAAATTCCACCAAAAATCATGCAGCCTACTTGAGCAAGGAGAAGCCACTCCACCAAAAATCAGCTCAAGGAAAAATCACCAGAGGCCAATTTCATTCGGTCGAACACCTTGTGGGCACTGTTACTGTTCAAAGTTCAGAAAATTCAGTTTCAGTGTCATCTTCCGTTCGACAGTTTCAGTCACGCGGCCACAGTGCCCTTGGCACGTTCCTCGCCGCCTCTTCCTCTTGTCCGAAGCTGCACACGCGTGCGTGGAGCCTTCCTGGCGTCGGTAGCACGCTGGCTCGCCCTCGCCGGCGTCTTCTGCGGCGTCAGGAACCCCCGTGGCGGCCGACAGGAGGCACACCACGGCAGAACGCCGTTCCGCGCCGCCCATCGCTCCCTGGCTCTCCGCGTGGCCTCATGCACGCCAGCGCACGCCCGTAGCACAGCCACCGTGGCCGGCAAGCACGGAACGCGCTCTCCGCCGCCGACGGGCCCGCGCCATCCCCGTTCCGTCGAGCTCGCCCTTAACACCCAAACCCCAGCCAGTTTAACACCAAAACGGACCCATTGAACCTCCGTGATGACACTCGACCCCCTAACCACCCCGACCGAGCACTGCGCCACCGTAATCGCTCGCCAGTGATCCTCGTTCACGGCAACCGCCTCGGACCGCCTATATAAAGGGGTCCCGAGCTCACTCTCGTGCACGCAGCACCTCCACTACTCACCAACACCCCGCCAGGCCACTAGGGGGACCTCGAGGAGGTCTCCTCCCCCAGCTCCGGCCGCCTCGCCTCGCCTCGGCCTCCAGCCCGATTCGTTCTGGTGAGGCCATCTCCGGCGCTCAAACCCCGTTCGTTACCCTCTCTAGCTGCCAGCAGCATAACCCCCTCTTCAATTTAACCTTTGCAGCCCTCTCCGACGAGCCCCTCGACCACCCGAGCCGCCGTCCGCCGGAGCGAAGCTCGTCGTCGACGTGGTGCTCGCCGACCGACTCCACCACCATCAACTGACGCGGAAGGGTGCCCTGAGCACGGAGGTACTCTCCGATCTCTCTGCCTCGCCGTGGATCGCCGCCGGCGACCACCGCGGCTCTCGGGCGCCGGCGAACTCTGCCGCCCCGTTTGAACATTTGAACCTGACGAGTGGGACCCCACCGTCAGCCTCTCTGCTCTCTCTTTCGAATCGTTTTCTGGAAGCGCCTTCGGGCAGAATGCGTTTTCTCTTCGGGCTGGCGTAGTCGCTACCGAAGCGTTTTCTGTTTTTATAAACTAGCCCCTGGAAATCTTCTGTTTCATTACAGATAAGTCCCTGGACAAAAACCCTTATAACTTTTAATCAGAAAAGTATTTTTGATTGATTCTTTTTCTGTTCTCTTTAAAATTTTGTCTAGTTTTTTATCAGATTTATTTGAAAAATATTTGGTTTACCTTATGTGCACTCCTTGGTATTTACGTTAGCGCATATATTTTCTTTAAACCGTAGATACCGAAGGAGGTGACGGAGCCGCGAACTTCACCGAGCTAGGCTCCGACTACTCTGAACCAGGCAAGCATGTTTGAATTATTGATATGATGAGTGTCTTGGCATGTTTTGCATTTAGTTAGTTTCATGGCATGTTGGTGAGCATACCGATGAACGTTATTTTATGTGATAATAAGGTAAGTGAGTTCGATGATCCATACGTGGATGAATGTGAATATGAATGGCCATGTGTTGGCATGAGGATGGGTACGATGGCAGTGTTGTAGCATGCCAGTCTTACGCCAGACTATGTGACTTCAGTGTCAAACCATATCGGTCCAGTACCTATCATTTCCTTCCTTGTACTACCACATGTTTTCCGCAAGGAATATGGTTTAGTAAGTTGCAAACCGCTTTCATGGTACACACCAAAGAGGAGAGGCCGTGATGATGGTTCCATGGCCCTGGATTAAAGCCAGTCATCCGGTCAGGGGGCATGGGTGTTTCCGGTTGGGACCGAGAGGGGGGCACCCCTTAGAGCGCGCGTATATAAATTTGATCCCATGCTATTCGAGATTGTGATCTCCCCGTCTCAAAAGTTTTTCTTGGACGATGACTAGGGTGATTCCTAGCATCGAGAGGTAGGATGGGTGTGTACCGGTTAGCTGTGTTTTCTTCCGAAATACCGTAAACAGAACTAGTCCTTCGTGACTACGGAAATCCGTTGGCTGTGGGAAAAATTTTGTACAAACTCTGTAGAGTCATATATTCCTCCAAATCATCTATTCCATGTCAAGTTTCGTTCCATCTTATCCTAATCAATTGTCAGCTTTGATGACAGAGACTCCGGTGAATCGCATGAGTGCTAAGTCCGGTTGAATGATTATCCCTGTGGATGGACTAACCCGTTTATTCTCATGGATTGAATGTTTATTATGAGTATTATTTACTGGTGAATTTAAAGCCCTTTCTGCGATGTCGCTCAGACGTCCGACTGTGGCATTTCTTTTAAAGCCCTTTCTGCGATGTCGCTCAGACATCCGACTGTGGCATTTCTTTTAAAGCCCTTTCTGCGATGTCGCTCAGACGTCCGACTGTGGCATTTCTTTTAAAGCCCTTTCTGCGATGTCGCTCAGACGTCCGACCGTGGCATTTCTTTTAAATCCCTTTATGTGGTGTCGCTAAGATGCCCGACTGTGGCATCATTTCCTTATTTTTATTTTGTTCACCTTTTGAGGCGTCGTTTCAGACACCCGATCGGTCCTTATTTATGCTCTGTGGGATTTCAGGCGGACTACCGCCGTTTCCCTTTTTACTTACCCGTTATGCCAATTTTATTTATTGTGCATTAAGGAATTAATCATGTTGCATCCATGCATGCATTTGTTATATCTTATGTCCGAACTGTCTTGCGAGTACTTTCAAAGTACTCACTGGCTTGTTGATTTGGCCAGATGCTGACGAAGGCGATCTCATGGATGAAGAGTTCGATAGCGAGTCCGACACTTAGAGGAGTCCCAGTCAGTCTCGTGCGACCCTGGATTTGGTCACTGTTTTATATCCGCTTCCGCTACCAAATAAATTTATTGAGCCTCACCTCGACGTTCGATGAAATGATATTCTTAGAGTCTTGTATTTCCCTTCCCGCTGTGTTTTTCCACCACCAACCTATCCGTGAGTCAGTAGTATGTCTCCACACCACTGTGTCTTGTCCGCCATTATGTATGATTATTGGCGTGCTTGTAATAATTTTGGTTGAGCGACCGCAGTTCAACCCTGTAATATATTTTATGCTACTGGCTTATTGTATCAAGAAATTGTCTACCAGTGAGGAGGATTTCTCTCATACTGGACTCAAAAGACTGGTTTATCAATAAATATTTTTATTGGAAAACCGGTCGTGACAAGCTTGGTACCAGAGCCAGGCTGACTGTAGGAAGCCACTAGGTGCGATCGCTAATTAGTTATTAGCATGACAGAGCTATTTTATGTTTTTGCAATTGTAGTCATTTTCTGTCAGTCAGCATAAATTTATGATCTGACCCTGCAGAATTTTGCCTACTTTTGTAGATGGCCGACAACAGCTGCGAGTCTCAGACCTTCGCCAACGTGCCCGATGGGTTCATCAAGCTTCTTTCTTCCATCGTTCAGGTCGCGACAGGGCCATCCGTGCGCCCAGTCTTCACACTCTGCCAGCACCGAGTCAACGACAGTCTGACCATGCACCAGGCCGCGGTGTAGTTCAGGGGAGGGCGTGGTGAGTTACGCCGCTTCCGGTTCGTGGGAAGAGCCATGCCTACGGAGAGGCATGCTATGCAGATGGCAGCCCGCGAGGCGATAGCTCGTCTCAGGGATGTCCTTCCCGTGATGAAGACTCGTCATTACCATTATCTTCCGTGCCATGTGCCTTACACCTGTCACTACGCATACTCCTGCCCCAGAGGAGAACGAGACGAGGCTTTTGAGATGCTCATTGAGTATCTCCGGGCCCTGGAGGCAGCCTTCGACAACCTGGTGGACGACTTCGTAGCTACCTGCATGGACTCAGTCCATGGCCGTGCTGCCAACAGGAGGGAGCTCCTGCCCATCGCTCCGCCACAGACTTTTGTCTCGTCATCAGCATCTTTTACGCCTACTCGTCGCCTGCCTTCTACCGAAGAATTTAACCAAGTCATTGCACCCACTCCAGCGCGCACTACACCAACCTTCGCGCCCACTCCTGTACGTGTTGCTCCGCCCCTGGCAACCGCTCCGTCCGCTCTTCCCAACACTACACGTATGGAGCCCATTAGCGAGGAGGAAGTCGAGTCCCCAACCTCGCTACGCCTCGCCCTCGGCAGGGCAAAGGAGGTCGTCAACATCTCTACCTGAGTACGCTTAGCTGCCATGTATTGTACCGCTTTGTAAGATATGTGCATAGGTTGTGAGAAGTAGCCTGTTTGCGCATCATGTAGGATCTGGAGAAGTGCACTAGCCTTAATAACATGTCAGGATTATGTACGCATATCCTGAGTGATGTACTGTATAATTACCGCCCGCATGTAAGATATGTAATGAGCAGTCCTTCTCCATGCGCAAGTCGATTTGTTTTTCTTAAGCAAGCTTGGGTATTTAATTATATCTGCCAGCTTTATGCATTTATGGTTTTTTTTTTGCAACTCTTTCCGCTTTTCTTAAGAGTTTTACAAAAATATTTTTTTTCCAGAGTGAAAAATGTCTCGTCCTTGGACACGTTCCATGCCAATTCCACCAGAGGAAATTCATGATACTAAACCCAACAATGAGTTCACTCAGGGACAGTCAAGCCAACAAGGCAGTGAATCGGCACTTTCACAAATGTGCCGCCTTTATGAACAGAGTCAGCAACAACATCGCGAGATGATGAACCAAGTCATCAACATGGGGAATCATCATGGACAGTATCAGCAACATTCCAAGTTATCTGAGCTACAGAAGACACGTCCTCAAACATTTTCTCACACTGACAAGCCTCTTGAAGCCGAGGACTGGCTTCGAGATATGGAAAGGAAATTAATTATTGCAAAGTGTTCAGATCTCGAGAAAGTACTATATGCTCCACACTATCTCATAGGAGCAGCCGCATCATGGTGGGAGAATTTTCTGCACATGCATCCCAACGAAAATGACATAACCTGGGATGATTTCAAGGAAGGTTTCCGTGGTGCACATATTCCTAAGAGTATTATGAAAATCAAGAAGAGAGAATTCGATGACCTCAAACAAAGGAACATGACAGTGTCAGATTACAACAGTCAATTTACCCTATTATCCCGCTACGCCAATGAAGAGCGTATGACTGAAATCAAGAAGATGGAGAAATTCCTTGACGGTCTGGCGCCCGCGCTTAAATGCCAACTGGTCGTGCACACTTTTCCTGATTTTAAAACGCTGGTGGACAAGGCCATTACTCTGGAAAATGAGAGACACAGTCTGGAAGATATCCGCAAGCGAAAAAGGGACCAGACCAATCACACTTGCAATCACCGAAGCAAGATAGATTTTAAAAAGGGTGGGACACCCAAATTCTCATCCAATGTCTCATGCCCAATCAAGAATTTTTCATGCAAGGGACAAGGAATTCACCTATCGCCCCGGCGTTACTTGTTACGCTTGTGGAGAAGAAGGGCATTATGCCAAACAGTGCCCCAAGCCAAGGAACTCAACCCCAAAGCCGAACAACGGCGACAATAATTCAGCGCCCAAGCGAAACAATTTCAATCCCAACAATAACCACAGGAAGGGTCATGTGAACCACGTAACCAAAGAGGAGGCACAAAATGCTCCAGATATCATACTCGGTACGTTTCCTGTCAACACAATACCTGCAATGGTTTTGTTTGATTCTGGAGCTTCTCACTCTTTCATCTCGAAAAGTTTTGCTTTGCAAAATAATTTTTCGATGCTTCCTTTGGAGAAATCCATAATAATCAAGTCCCCCGGGATTCAGCAAGTCTCTCAGAATTACTGTCAGAATGTGGTCATTGAGTTTGAAGGATTGGAGTTTTACGCAAATCTTATTGTATTGGAAAATAAAGGACTGGATGTCATCCTAGGGATGGATTGGCTAACCACCAATAAAGGTTTTATCGACTGTTTTAACAGGACCGTGATTCTCACACACCACCAAGGGAAGACAATAAGAGTATCAGCCAAGGAAGGAAAAAGACCCCGGCAACCGAGATTAAATAAGGTGGACGTTTCTGAGCTAAACAAGGTTCCAGTAGTGTGTGAATTTCCAGATGTATTCCCTGAAGAGCTGCCAGGCATGCCACCAGACCGAGAAATAGAATTCCGCATTGAGCTAGCACCAGGAACCACCCCCATATACAAGAAACCATACAGAATGGCACCGTCCGAGTTGATCGAATTGAAGAAGCAAATAAAGGAATTACTGGAAAAAGGATACATTCGAGCCAGCTCCTCACCTTGGGGATCACCAATTTTATTTGCCAAGAAGAAGGATGGAACGCTGAGATTGTGTATCGACTATCGAGCACTTAACATGGTCACAGTCAAAAACAAATACCCGATGCCAAGGATAAAAGATTTGTTTGATCAACTTGCTCAGGCCAAGGTATTCTCAAAAATTGACTTAAGGTCAGGATACCATCAATTGAAGGTACGAACGGAAGATATCCCCAAAACAGCCTTCACCTCCCGATATGGACTGTACGAGTTCACAGTGATGCCATTTGGATTAACTAACGCCCCGGCATATTTTGTTCACCTCATGAACAAAGTATTTATGAAGTTTATGGACAAATTCGTCGTAGTATTCATCGACGATATTCTGGTATACTCCAAAACACCAGAAGAGCACGCAGAACATCTCAGGATTGTACTAGGAGAGCTAAGGAAACACAAATTGTATGCCAAGTTCAGCAAGTGCGAATTTTGGCTAAGACAAGTAGGTTTTCTAGGCTACGTGCTGACTCAAGATGGTATAGCAGTGGACCCAGAGAAAGTCAAGGCCGTACTTGACTGGAAGTCACCAGCCAGCGTAACCGACATACGAAGTTTCTTGGGAATGGCAGGATATTACCGCAGATTTATTGAAGGATTTTCCACCATATCCAAGCCTATGACACAGTTACTCAAGAAAGATAAGAAGTTTGAATGGACAGAAGCCTGCGAGAAAAGTTTCCAAGAGCTAAAGCGGAAATTAACAACAGCACCGGTATTAATTGTACCCGATATACACAAGAATTTTGAAGTATTTTGTGACGCATCCAGAAAGGGTCTCGGATGCGTGTTGATGCAAGAAGGCAAGGTTGTCGCCTACGCTTCAAGGCAACTTCGCAAACACGAGGAAAATTATCCCACTCATGATTTAGAAATGGCAGCAGTTATTCATGCACTCAAGGAATGGAGGCATTT
>NC_057806.1:191233218-191263873 GCF_018294505.1 Triticum aestivum
GAATTGGTAAAGGATTATGATGTTGGTATCCATTACCATCCAGGGAAAGCAAACGTAGTGGCCGATGCCCTGAGTCGGAACCCCAGCTCCGACGGGAACTATCTGCACAGCTTGAGGCCCGAATTCCATCAAGAATTTGTCAAGCTCAACTTGATAATGGTAGTAGAAGGCACCATATCAAACTTGGAAATACAACCACACCTTGTGGAGAAAATTAAAGAGGCTCAGTCCGGTCACCCCAGCATTGAAGGAATTAAAAGGAAGTTGAGTATGGGCAAGGCCTCGGAATTCGTCATAGACAATGAAGGAATATTATGGTACGGAGAAAGGCTATGCGTGCCAAACATAGAAGACCTTAAACAGCAAGTTTTAACTGAAGCACACACCACTCCATATTCGATCCACCCTGGAGGAACCAAAATGTATAAGGATATTCAGGAAAGATTTTGGTGGCACGGTATGAAGAGGGACATAGCCGCCTTCATTGCATGTTGCGACTCATGTCAACGCATAAAAGCTGAACATCAGAGACCAGCCGGACTACTGCAACCTAACAAAATACCTGAGTGGAAATGGGATGAAATAGGGATGGATTTTATTGTCGGATTACCTCGGTCACGACACGGGAATGATGCCATATGGGTCATCCCTGACAGGTTGACCAAAGTGGCACACTTTATTCCAGTGAAGACAACCTACACCACTCAGAGGCTTGCCAGGATTTATCTTTCCCGCATAGTCTGTCTGCACGGTGTCCCGAAGACTATAATTTCCGACAGAGGCACTCAGTTCGTCTCAAGATTTTGGGAGCAATTACAACAGGCTCTGGGAACCCAACTAGCCTTCAGTACCGCATACCATCCACAGACTGATGGACAAACAGAACGCGTAAACCAGGTTTTAGAAGACATGCTGAGAGCATGTGTCCTCACCTATGGAACCAGTTGGGAGGACAGCCTGCCATATGCCGAGTTCGCATACAACAACAGTTACCAGGCCAACCTGCAAATGGCTCCTTTCGAAGCCCTATACGGAAGGAGATGTCGTACCCCGTTAAATTGGTCAGAGACCGGAGACAGCCGCATCTTCGGACCAGATATGCTCAGAGAAGCCGAGGAAAAAGTCAAGCTAATCAGGGACCGACTTAAGACCGCTCAAAGTCGACAGAAAAGTTATTATGATCAGAAACATCGTAGGGTCAGCTTCGAACCCGGTGAATTCGTATACTTGAGAGTGTCCCTGATGAGAGGATTGCAACGGTTTAAGATTAAAGGAAAATTAGCACCAAGGTTCATTGGACCATTTTGCATAGTGGCACGAAGAGGCACTGTAGCCTACCAACTAGACTTACCCGAAGACTTGTCCGACATTCACGACGTGTTCCACGTCTCTCAATTAAGGAAGTGCGTAAGCAACCCAGAGAAACAAGTATCTCATGAGAGCATTGACGTACAGCCAGACCTCACGTATCGAGAACGTCCCATAAGAATATTAGAGGAGTCTGAAAGGAGGACCCGACAGAAAACCATCAAGTTTTTCAAAGTCCAGTGGAGCAATCACACCGACAGTGAAGCAACTTGGGAAAGCGAGGATTTTCTTCGGACAGAGCATCCACACTTATTTAAGGATCAGCTGAAATCTCGGGGACGAGATTTTTCCTAAGGGGGTAGGTGTTGTGACACTCCAAAATTTTTATTTGGTTTTTATCAAAAACTTTGTGGTTTTGAGGAGAGACCTTTTTAAAAATTTTCTTTTTCAGAAAAACCTTCCTCTTAAAAACCTCCTTTTGCCTTGGCAGGGATTTTATTTCTTTCAAACTTTGGTGGTTGATCTTTTGCAAACTTCTTCTCTGTTAGTTCCCTCTAAATTTTTTTTGGGAGTTTTAACTTGTTTTATTTTAAGTGAAGCTCTATGGAAATTTGGGATTTTCTTATCTTTGAAGCCACCCTTGGCTTTGTATTTTTGCCCATGAGATAAAACCCCTCCAAAACCTTCCCTCCCCCTTGCGATCAACCTAAATTCTCTGTCCCAACTAATCCAAACTGGTTTTGGATTTTATTCTAATTATTTTTCCCCCTCAATTCAATTCTGAATATTATTTGGAGCCTGAGGGATTTTCAAAGCAAGTACACTTTTTCATTTGAGTTTTGACCTCAAACCAATTCTCCTCGATTGTCCTTTGAACCCACAACCCAGAACCATCTTGATCCACTCCTCCTCTTTTCAAATTTTTCAAAATACAGTCTCTGCAAGTTTGGACCAGATTTGCCAAATTTGGTGAAATTCATATCCACACTGCTCCAAAAATTCCACCAAAAATCATGCAGCCTACTTGAGCAAGGAGAAGCCACTCCACCAAAAATCAGCTCAAGGAAAAATCACCAGAGGCCAATTTCATTCGGTCGAACACCTTGTGGGCACTGTTACTGTTCAAAGTTCAGAAAATTCAGTTTCAGTGTCATCTTCCGTTCGACAGTTTCAGTCACGCGGCCACAGTGCCCTTGGCACGTTCCTTGCCGCCTCTTCCTCTTGTCCGAAGCTGCGCACGCGTGCGTGGAGCCTTCCTGGCGTCGGTAGCGCGCTGGCTCGCCCTCGCCGGCGTCTTCTACGGCGTCGGGACCCCCCATGGCGGCCGACAGGAGGCACACCACGGCAAAACGCCGTTCCGCGCCGCCCATCGCTCCCTGGCTCTCCGCGTGGCCTCATGCACGCCAGCGCACGCCCGTAGCACAGCCACCGTGGCCGGCAAGCACGGAACGCGCTCTCCGCCGCCGACGGGCCCGCGCCATCCCCGTTCCGTCGAGCTCGCCCTTAACACCCAAACCCCAGCCAGTTTAACACCAAAACGGACCCATTGAACCTCCGTGATGACACTCGACCCCCTAACCACCCCGACCGAGCACTACGCCACCGTAATCGCTCGCCGGTGATCCTCGTTCACGGCAACCGCCTCGGACCGCCTATATAAAGGGGTCCCGAGCTCACTCTCGTGCACGCAGCACCTCCACTACTCACCAACACCCCGCCAGGCCACTAGGGGGACCTCGAGGAGGTCTCCTCCCCCAGCTCCGGCCGCCTCGCCCCGCCTCGGCCTCCAGCCCGATTCGTTCTGGTGAGGCCATCTCCGGCGCTCAAACCCCGTTCGTTACCCTCTCTAGCTGCCAGGAGCATAACCCCCTCTTCAATTTAACCTTTGTAGCCCTCTCCGACGAGCCCCTCGACCACCCGAGCCGCCGTCCGCCGGAGCAAAGCTCGTCGTCGACGTGGTGCTCGCCGACCGACTCCACCACCATCAACTGACGCGGAAGGGTGCCCTGAGCATGGAGGTACTCTCCGATCTCTCTGCCTCGCCATGGATCGCCGCCGGCGACCACTGCGGCTCTCGGGCGCCGGCGAACTCTGCCGCCCCGTTTGAACATGTGAACCTGACGGGTGGGACCCCACCGTCAGCCTCTCTGCTCTCTCTTTCGAATCGTTTTCTGGAAGCGCCTTCGGGCAGAATGTGTTTTCTCTTCGGGCTGGCGTAGTCACTACCGAAGCGTTTTCTGTTTTTATAAACTAGCCCCTGGAAATCTTCTGTTTCATTACAGATAAGTCCCTGGACAAAAACCCTTATAACTTTTAATCAGAAAAGTATTTTTGATTGATTCTTTTTCTGTTCTCTTTAAAATTTTGTCTAGTTTTTTATCAGATTTATTTGAAAAATATTTGGTTTACCTTCTGTGCACTCCTTGGTATTTACGTTAGCGCATATATTTTCTTTAAACCGTAGATACCGAAGGAGGTGACGGAGCCGCGAACTTCACCGAGCTAGGCTCCGACTACTCTGAACCAGGCAAGCATGTTTGAATTTTTGATATGATGAGTGTCTTGGCATGTTTTGCATTTAGTTAGTTTCATGGCATGTTGGTGAGCATACCGATGAACGTTATTTTATGTGATAATAAGGTAAGTGAGTTTGATGATCCATACGTGGATGAATGTGAATATGAATGGCCATGTGTTGGCATGAGGATGGGTACGATGGCAGTGTTGTAGCATGCCAGTCTTACGCCAGACTATGTGACTTCAGTGTCAAACCATATCGGTCCAGTACCTATCATTTCCTTCCTTGTACTACCACATGTTTTATGCAAGGAATATGGTTTAGTAAGTTGCAAACCGCTTTCATGGTACACACCAAAGAGGAGAGGCCGTGATGATGGTTCCATGGCCCTGGATTAAAGCCAGTCATCCGGTCAGGGGGCATGGGTGTTTCCGGTTGGGACCGAGAGGGGGGCACCCCTTAGAGCGCGCGTATATAAATTTAATCCCATGCTATTCGAGATTGTGATCTCCCCGTCTCAAAAGTTTTTCTTGGACGATGACTAGGGTGATCCCATGCTATTCGAGATTGTGACCTGGAAATCATCCAACAGATTTTGCCACATGTATAATCTAGAAGACTCCATGGTTGAAATTAATTCATGACTAACTTTTCCACAACTAAGCTTAGGCAAAGTTATTAGTTCTTCAAAATGAGAGAAACAAGTTTGCAAGCCTAAGGGAATCTTGCCACATTTTTTGTGTGTATTGTCACATCCCTAGCTTCTGGCATTTGACTAGGCTAGCTTCATGTGTGCATCATGTTTAAATTTTGCCTAAACTTGAAATGGGGATGTTCAAACCCTAGCACCAAATGAAATCCAACTAGGATCACAATGAAATATTGTCAATGATCCAAAAATGCCCTTTGGAAATGTTCATCATTTCTGATAAAGGTAAAAACCTCTGCCAAAAATGATAAACATATTTCTAGGTCATTTCTGGATTTTTGAATTAACTCATATTGTAATTGAATTGGGGCATTTAAATCCTATAAATATTTTAAATGCTCTAATAATTCTAAAACTAGTTGTGGGCTGTTGGGAATAATTTCAACAGTGCCCACAAATATTTTCAGGATTTTTGGAAATGCTCTGGCATTTTTAATAAAGACAAAACAATTGCAGAAAATAGAAAACAGAAACAATTAATAAAAGAGAGAGGAGAAAGGAACCTACCTGTCCCACTTACCTGTAGCCGGCCCAGCTTGACCTGCCCAACCCACCTACCTCGTCGCTCGTCGTTTTCCTCTGCCAGTAGGCAGAGGCGAAGATGCACGCTCACGTCGGGAGGCCTCCACCTCCTGCTTCGCGCTGGTAGCGTCCCTGCGAGTCCAGCTGCATGCCTGGAGACGCCATGCTGCCCCCCCGACTCTCTCTCGCTCTCTCTCGTCCCCATCCTCTCCCCTGGCTCTCTCCCTCGCACACACCGAACGCAGCCGCCGCCGCCGCTCGCCGTTGCTGCGCCCACTGCCTCCCCCTCGTCCCTTCGTCATAGCCAAGAGCTTCGTATCGATGCCCTCGTCGTCTACACCAAGTCACGTGACGTGGGACGCACTGCATCACCGCCTTCTTCATCTTCTTCAACCTCCAGCCCTGAGATCGCCGGCGATCCCGCGCTTGCCTCGCAGCCTCCCTGAGCCCACTGACCACCCCCGCAGACTCGCCGTGAGCTCCTCTTTGTTTCCCCTCCGTCCTTTCGCTCGATTTCGTGCCATAGCCATCATGCCCGCCAACCCGAGCGCCGCCGCCCGCCATGGACATCGGGAATGGCCTTGTCGTGTCCTTGCGCTCGAACCCATGCACCTCGAGTCCTCTTGGAGCGCCCGAGATCCCACCGCGCTCCTCAACTCACTTGCTAACGCGCAGCAGCCCTCGCGCCGAGCAGCCGTAGCTCCGGCCGCTGCACTTGCCATCGCCGCCGTCGCTGTACTCCACCCCAGTTGCTGCCGCTGGCCGCAATGGATGCGCGCGAGGCTGGGCGTCTCGTAGAGCCCCTCCGCCGATCCTTTGGTCACCGGGAGAGCGAACCAGACGCCCTCCGCCGTCTCTGGCTCCGCCGGCGACGAGCCATGGGTCAACTCCGGCGAGTTGACCCATGTTTGACCCCCCAGGGTCACTGATGCGTGGGCCTGCCCTGTTAATTTTAGTTAGGTTTAGTTTAGTGCTAATTAACTTAGATTAATGCTTAATCTAACACTAACTAACTCTATTAAGTTAGTGATGACACTGACACGCGGGACCCACAGGTCAGGTTTGACCTGGACCACCCCTGTTGACCTGCTCACGTCAGCATGATGCAAGGCTGACGCAGTAAATGCTTTTCTATATTTTTAAATAAATCTAAATGATTTATTTATTTTTAGAAAATGCCCAAAACTTCTAAAAATCATAGAAATTAAACCGTAACTCCAAATGAAATAATTTATATATGAAAAATTATCAGAAGAATATGTTTATGCCATGTTCATGCATGTTTGAGCAAGTTAACATCACCAACTAGGACAATCCATGTTTATGGAATATATGGTATGTAGTTTAGGAGTTGGAATTTACTATATGTTTGAATTCCACTTCAATTAATATGACTAACTGTTGCATTAGGTGAATTCAGTACCTTAACATGCCATGATCATGCATCATATTATGCATTGCATTGATTGTGTTCTTTCCGTGTTTGCCGGTGGTTGTCCCCTCTCGATAGACGTGGTTTCGACGATGAGTTCGATGACACCGATGAAGAGCTATATTATCTTCAGAAGTGCCAGGCAAGCAAAACCCCCTTGTTCATTCCGATACAATCCCACTCTCTCGCTCCTGCTCTCTTTTACTGCATTAGGACAACAATGATTCAACTGTTACATGATGTGGTAGTTGAACCCCTTTCCTCTGCATGACCTGTCATTGCCACAGTAAATAGATGAAACCCACTAGCATGAGTAGGAGTTGTTTGAGCCCTGATATGCCTACTCATTCATGCTTGTTTGTCATGCCTGCTATTGGATAGAGTTGTATCGGGTCTGATTCATCGGGAATGAATTGGAATTGTGATGAACCTGTCCTACTGTGTGTGAGCTAAGTGTGTGAACACGATTTGGTAAAGGTAGCGGTGAGAGGCCATGTAGGAGTACATGGTGGGTTGTCTCATTGAAACCGTCCTTAGGAACTGAGTTCTGTGTCTGTGATCCATGAACAGCTACTACCACTCATTGGGATCCTTAATTGGCTCTCTCGGCTTCTTAATCACCCTAGTACTCTGTCCAGGAGTTGCAACTAGTTTCTGGTGTTTGCAGGATATGTGTTGGCGGCCGTGCGTAGCGCTGACTCTAGGGGTGGGCTATGATGCAGTAGATACACCATGGCACAGTGTACCGGGCGCCCGTTTGGTGTCTCGGGAACCCTGTTCACATCGTTCGGGGCCGTATGTGGAAACCTCGGCCGGACTCCCTGCGAATGGAACCTGGATAGGCGATAAACCAGGACTAGAGAATTGAGTGTATAGGTAGGCCGTGGCCGACACCCTCGTTGGGCTTTCGCTTGGAGGTTGCCGAGTACATGTCGTGTAAACGACGGTAAGTGGTGGGAGCGTGTGTGAAGAAGTACACCCCTGCAGGGTTATCATTATCTATTCGAATAGCCGGATTCGTCGGATATGGAAACTTGGACCCCTTGCATAGTTCATAGACAAGTGAAAAGTGGATACTCTAAAACTCGCAAGATAAGCATGAGTGCTATGGATGGCCTTCTCATAGGGAGACGGGAGCAGATCCATAGTGGTGTATTGATATGGTGAATATGTGGAATCGTGTGTGCCACCTCAAAGAGTTGCTTGCAGTCGTAGTTCAGGTTAGCCACTGAGTCAAAGCTGGCTTGTTGCAGTTAAACTCCACTACCCCTTTGTTGATACCGATGCATATGTAGTTAGTTCTGATGTAAGTCTTGCTAGGTACATTTCTACTCACGTTTGCTTAATTTATTTTTTGTAGAGAGACTTCAGTCTTGCTAGTAGTTCCATGTGGACTTCGACGTTTAGCTTGATACCTCAACTACGATCTTGTGCCCTCAGCAGGATCTGGTAGATAGTCAGGCTTCTCAGCCTTTTTCATTTGTAGATGTTTGTACCAAACATGTTAAGCTTCCGCATGTGCCTTGATTTGTATGCTCTGAATGATGGGTCATGAGACCCATGTTTGTAATGTCTCGCTCTTCGGAGCCTAATGAATAAATGCTTGAGTCATAGAGTTATGTTGTGATGCCATGTTGTATTTACACGTATCGAGCATATTGTGTGTATGATTGAAATGCTTGGTACGTGTGGGATCCGACAATCTAGTTGTTTATCATTGGCAGCCTCTCTTATGGGGAAATGTAGTCTAGTGCTTCCATGAGCCATAGTAGTCTACTACAGCCCGGTTCACCGGAGTCCTGCTAGCCTAGTACTACTGCTCAGGACACTTGACTGGCCGGCATGTGTTTCACTTCGTTCCTGTGTCTGTCCCTTCGAGGAAATGTCACACGATGACATCCGGAGTCCTGCCTAGCCTGCTATAGCCCGGGTTCCCAGAGTCCTGTTAGCCCAGTGCTACAGCCCGGAATCACACGCTGCTGACCGACATGCTTGATGTGATTCATGTATGCCTGTCCCCATAGGTTGGTGCAGCTTTGGGTTCACGACTAGCCATGTCGGCCCGGGTTCTCTATCATATGGATGCTAGCGACACTATCATATACGTGAGCCAAAAGGCACAAATGGTCCCAGGCCATGGTAAGGTGACACCCATGGGAATACCGTGCGTGAGGACGCAAAGTGATATGAGGTGTTACCAGCTAGATCGATGTGACTTGGAATCGGGGTCCTAACAGCGTTGGTATCAGAGCCTGACTTCCTATAGGATTACCAAGCCAAACCGGTCGGAGTCGTGTCTAGAAATGCTTTAGTTATGTAGGGGAATTGATTGTGGAAGGGAACATAAGGCTCTTTTTACTCCTTATACCTTATGCCTTCTGATCCGAGTCAACCTCTTGATTTCTACGGGGTTAAGAAACTAGGCCTTCTCATCTATCTATCAGGATGACGTGTTACTAATCTAGAGACTTATAGGATTGACGGATTTGATCCCCAGATCAGTTTCTACTACTTCGTGTGTTCATAGTTTGTTTTGGAATCTTGATATTGCGCTTCTGAGTGGTCATGCCACTATTTGCCGGATGTCTAAAATCTTTTTGAGCATTTATAGCCGTTATGTTGTCCGAGTCATCCCAGGTTTCTAGATAATCTGATGCATTTGCAATCCTTTCTTTCCGTTCCCGATGTCCTTTATGGTCAGAGTAAGCACACTAACCGGTGCGTTGAGGTAATTTATTGTCTCGACATATATGTCGGAGCTATTATTATGACCGTAGGTGTTCTAGGGAGTCACCTAATACTCTAGCAATGCTTTGTATCCCTAGTGTGATGATTCTGGCCACCATTCTCGAAAGCATTCCAATGCCATTTAGTAGTAGGTATTCTACTCCTGGGTTCTTGACCCAAGATCCACTCTACTTACCTCGTGTTGATAGTGTTGCTCGTACCATTAGGATATTAGTAATCTTTGTGATAGTCTTCGAGGTCCGTGGTATATCATTCTTCCAAATACCATGAACCATCCTTGGCAGAAATTCGTTTGAATCAAAAGATCACAACCAGAGTGCTCTTAATGAGTTCTCCATTATACATTGTGAATCTACCAATTGTGACACCCCAAAAATTTGGCCTTGTTTTATTAAATTAAAATTTTGCCAGGAATTAAAACTTTGGATTTCTGAGCTCCATTTTGATTTTTTTAAACCATTTCCTTCCCTGTTATGATGAGTTTTTCCCAAAGAGAAAACTTTCCAAATATGTTATTGGACTTGTATAACCTCTCAAGAAAAACTTTCCTTTTATCAGTGTAACTAATTAAATAATTAAGTTGCTTGATCTTTATTTTCTTGAAAATGGTTTTTCAAGGTTAAATGGCCATATTTGAACTACAACCATTTGATAGATTCACTTAAAAGTTCCACAAAAATTTGGAGATGTCATGTGGTGTTTTTAAATCACTATCATGCAAAAATATATTTCATTCATGAAATATTTTGAGCCCTACACTCAATTTTTCTTCTCTGGCCCAGAGTGCATTTTTGCACTGCAACCCATTTATATATTTCTTTAAAACTTCTACCAAAATTAGGGGAGGTCAGTAGGAGCATATTATTCAACTTTGTGCAAAAACCTAGTGCTGTTCTTGGAAAAATTTGAGTGAATCAACCTCTTTTCCATTCTGGTCCAATTTGAGGATTTGTACAGCAACCATGTTTATACTTGCTCTTTAACCCTTGATTATTTCTCCTACTTGTAGTCCCCCATGTTAAACCCTTAAGTCCAGGAGCATGCACCTTTTGGATCATTTTTGGTTCATGAAATAATGCTATTTATTTCCTGTCCAGAATTGAAGTTTTGTAAAACTTACACTATCAAGTTTCTGCTTTTGGCCAACTAACCTCACCACTCTCTCTTGCATCTAAAGAGACCACCATTTGGAGTTTTTGGCCACCCCAAGAGCTACCTAGGTGCCTTTGGCATTTTGTCAAACACCCTGAGTGCATGACCAGTTTCGGCATGATTTCATATTTACATTGTGAGCTTGAGCTCCTGACCTAACCAGCATGTCCTAAGGTTTTGCCCTAGCCCATAACCTATTTCTGCTAACTCTCGTTTAGTTTGGGACTCTCTAGGCTGCCATGGCATATCGTCGAACACACCCCGGGCGTGCTCTGGGCGCGCCCAGAGCGTGCGTTTGGCAACCGCATGCACCCGAGTCGCCGCGTCCCACCCCGCACTCAAAACCCGGCCCCAGCCCGCTCGTCGTGTCCCACTCCACTGCCACACCACCCCGACCAACCTGGCGCCCCACAGCGCCACCACCAGGATGGCCGTGGCGGCTAGCTGCCGGCCGCTAGCAGGCCCGACCGTGGTCGGTGCCGCCCAAGCCACCCCAGCTCGCCACCTGCCCCTGTGAGAAGTGCGTGCTCATCCACAGCTTCGTCCCCTAGCGCTCGTCGCCGCCACGTCGCCCTAGCTACAGCATGGCGGTCCGCCGTCGTTCTTATCTCCGGCCGCCTCGGAACCGACCTCCATCGCCTATTTAAGGAAGCCCCGAGCGTCTCCGAGCCCTCAGGTAGCCTCACGCCGTCTCACTAGCGCCCCCATCGCCACCAATTGGAGGGGAGCAGGTCTTCTTCAACCTCTCTGGTCAGTTCGGCCACCGCCGCCTCCCGGCTCCGTTCGGCGCAACCAGAGCTTCCCCCTCTCCAATCTCTTCACCAGAAGCCTTCTCTGCCTCCCCTGAACGCTTCCCCCTACTCCATTTTGATCGAGAACCACCGCCGCCCCGAAACCACTTTTTCCCGAAGCTTTCCTCCGCCGAGGAGCTCGCCGCCGACAGCTCACGCCGTCCCCGCGGACCCAGCGACTACCAGTAGGATCGCCCTTGATCCGCAGATCCATCCCCGCCCTCCAGAGGCCGCGAGGAGCCGCCGCTCGCCGGCGTTGGTCGCCGGAGTTCCGCCTCCGCTCGGGACAGAGGGAGGAGGAGGAGGGCGGACTAGTCAAACCTGACTAGTGGGCCACCTAGGACCCACTGTCAGTGACCCTGCGCCTATCCACGTCGGTTAAGTGAAGGCGTAATGCACCCCAGTACGCTTTCCCCGCTCCGAAAACGTATTCCCTTCTGAAACGTTTTCTTTTCTGTTTTATTTAAAAAAACAGATTTGACCAAATCTTTGGCTGGCTATAACTTTTTAAATATAACTCCAAATGAGTTGATTCTTTTTCCTACCTTTCTCAAATTTGGTCTAGTTTTTTTTAAGATTTATTTGAAAAAAAATTCAAACAACTTTTTGGGTACTGTTTTTGAAATGTGTGTTAATTCAAATATATTTTTAAATAGGATTTTTGAAGGAAGGAGAAATATTTCAAGTTTTGGAGTGCACACTGCCTTTCCACACATTGAAAGGCAAGCATTCTGAATCCCGGCATAATATTTTTGGTGTGATCGTGGATACATTTATAACACCACCGCTTTTCGAAGGACTCGTTATTTCATGTGGTATGATCATATGCATGAGTGCATATTAGTGATTTCCAGGCTGTTGGAAATGAACACACTTGTGATGATATTCACCCTCATGTGCCTTGCATGCATACTGACAGGAACCCGGGAAAAACCTCAGCCTTGGGTAGGCATGAGTTTGTCGCCGGTCTCCGTCGGGACGGTTATGTCTGGTATGGCATGGTAAGGTGATATGAGCGGTGACTCTGTAGGTTGAAATATATTCGTTATACTAATCATGCAGGGAATACTTAAACCTCCTGAGTCGACCGTAGATCGAGTCTTGTGCCAGTAACCCCCATACTTGTTTCGTGCTACCACTCGTCTCTACAGCAAGTAGAGTACGGTTCAATAAGTTGTCAACCTCTTTCTAGCACACACCGTACAGAGAGGCCATGGTGGAAGGTACCAGTTGTAGCTGGTAGGCAAGCCACCTGGTCCGGGGGCATGGGTGTTTCCGGTTGGGACCGAGAGGGGAGGCCACCCCTTAGAGCACGCAATATAAATTTGATCCCATGCTACGCGAGGTTGTAGCCTCCCCACTTAGAGTTTGCTTAACAGGTGTCGTGGGTGATTCCAGACACGTGTGAGATAAGCTGGTGTGTGCAAGTTAGGTGTGTTTTCAACAAGAAGACCGTAGACGGAATTAGTCCCGCTGGACTAAAGAAATCCGTTACTCGTGGGTAAAGAGTACACCCTCTCCAGAGATTAAACCTATTCGAATAGCCGTGTCCATGGTTAAGGATTACAGTCTGGGATGTGTCGAGTGTCGGTCTTAGTGTCGGTCTTCGGAGGTAAAACGGTTAACCAGAAATGGAATTACTACTCGTGACTTGTGATATCTATGATTATTATTATTGTTGACTAACCCGTGATATTATTGTTATTATCGAGTATCTCTGGGATGGTTCTACCTCCGGGATATTCACTATGATTGTTTATTCTTTTAAAGCCCTTTATGTGGTGTCGCTCAGACGCCCGACTGTGGCATTTCTTTTAAAGCCCTTTATGTGGTGTCGCTCAGACGCCCGACTGTGGCATTTCTTTTAAAGCCCTTTATGTGGTGTCGCTAAGACGCCCGACTGTGGCATTGCTTGTTATTTGTTTCATAAATTTTAATACTACCATGTTATTGCATGTTTATAAATAGCTTGCTTGCACGCATCAGAGTTTCATTTATCGTTTGTGACTGATGTCATGAGTATAAAATATTTTTTTAGCACATCATTGTTACATTATATCGGTGTTCATAATGTTTGCGAGTACATTCAAAGTACTCACTGGCTTGTCCCTGGCTATTGTCTTGGCCAGATTTTCTTGCTCGGAGAGGAGCGACGCGATGTCAGCCCCGGAACCCACACAATGGAGATAGCACCTCGCGAAGATAGGAGTTAACCTGGTCAGCTGTTCCTGTGGGAAATGGAGCCCCATAGACACTGATGTTTCACAGACCGCTTCCGCCATCAACCACTAGAAACCGTTTGTTGCACTCACAGGCCAGAATGGTCTTGTACTACATATGTTGTATTCTGCTTGGAATTTCTGTATCAAGTTGGAGCCTCATCAGCTAACAGTAATCCTGGGGCTGATGAGCACGACGGTCTTTTCTGGAAATTTATTCCCCGGAAAACCCGGTCGTGACAGACTTGGCATCAGAGCCAGGCTGACCATTGGCTAATCCTATCCTAGCCAGGTCGAAAAATTTAGGCAAACCAACCCGCCAAACCATAACCAAACCCCAGCCAAGCTTCTCATGCAAGATAGCCACACAGTGACCCCGACACCTTTTGGTAGTCGGTGCCCAACCTATCAACCTAACATGTCGCTCATGCGCCAGTGACCGGCCCCTAAATAGTCCTTTCTTGCAAGCGTGCGAAGGAAGACTCCGTCCCCTTTTTCTTATAAAAAGGGCACGCTAGCCTCAACCTAGCACAGCACAGCCGCTACCCCAAACCGAGCCGCAATGCCTGGACCCATAGTGCACAACGAGACCACAGCAACTAACCTTGGAGGTTTTGTGACCATACTCGCAAACCTCACCCGTCGTGCCTATGCATTAGAAGAGCCACCAGAATATGTCATGTATCAATGACCCATGAGCGGTGAAGACCGTCAATTCTGGGCCACTGTGCACATCTACGGTAGGGGTCTAGCACCCGAGCGCCCCTACAGGTTCACCGGAAGGACAACTTCCTTTGAGCCACAAGCCATCCAGCTAGCCGCTCGAGAGGCTATAGTTCATCTCAGGCACTTGTCGCCCAGAGTTAACTGTCGCTCGTTCCACTACTACCCCAGACATGAAGGGTATGGTAGACCACCCCAAGTTGCCAACGGAGATCACGAGACGGACCCCGCATTGTTGCACCTAGTGCGCTATGTAAGTGCACTAGAGGCACTGTTCGACCAGATTACTATTGATCTAATCACAGCTCGTGGAGAGCTGGTTCGTCGAGCTCCGACGAGAGCAGAAAACGAGCCCAACGCCGACAACCCAGTCGTGCTGTTTGGACAACCGATCGAGACCCCGAGATCTGCCCCAGCCATCAGCCAAGGTGCTGCGATAACCCCAGAGGTGCTTCGTCGCATATTGGCAGCACATTCCAACGGGGTTGTGGCCAACAATCCCCGTGATGGTCATCATCACTACCCGACCCTGCAGTTCCTCCGCCATCTCTGACTAATCCCGGCAGTGAGACACGTGGAGAAGCCTCGACATCCACCAGGCACGCCCGTTTAGACATAAACGAGGTAGACTAAGCCGTATGAATGGCACTGAGTTTCAGTGTATCCTCGCTTTGTAATCATGCGACCGTGTATATTAACGCAGCCTATCGTTGTGCCTCTGTTTTAATAGTAGCCTTCCATATTTGGTCAGCGCATAGTTGCATATTTTTCCGGGCACAACTACCAAAAACCAACCCGACGACAACCACAGTAACGCGTCTCTTTATGAGATATGTGTATCTCTGACACTGACTCGACCTTCGGAGCTAAGCTGGCAAATTTATTACCTTTCACCACGGTAAAACGAATCCAGCTCCATTGCTATATAAAGGCCACCTTGTGACCTTACCCAGCAACCCTCACCTTGTGCACCACACTCACACTTTTTCCTGTCATGCCGAGCCCCAGCAGTCATCTGAGAACCCCAGATGCAACCCTAGGTAGCTTTGTCAAAATATTGTGGGATTTTACCCGCAGTACCATGGGTTCTGCCCAGCCACCTTAGTACGAGCTGTTCAAATCGAGGATCACCTCTTCCACCTCGGAATATTGGGCAGTAGTACATATCCCTCCCGTAGACTCCAATCAAGATCCAACGGAAGTTTCCTTCATGGGGAAATCTATGCCAACCCCACACCTGGCCATAGAAGCTGTTGCGAAAGAAGCGATTGCTCGTCTTCGATCCGCAGTACCCTATGCCCGCGAACGGGGATATTATTACTTTCCGAGTCGTGCAGCACCCGGAGAAGTAACATCTTTTCCCGGTGGACGTATTGAGAGAGACCCAATTCTGGCCAACCTTATCCAGTACATCATTGCTCAAGAGCATTTGAACCAGCGAGTGATGGATTATCTCTCCAGAGCCTCGCAGATTTAAATCCTCAGATTGCCATCGGCAGTCAACTGAGACCCGACCCGGAGAGACGCATACATCGACTGGTCAATCCACTTCCTCCGATAGAAGAGGAGTGTATTCCTTTACCAGAGACATTTTATCAGGACCCCGTCCAGTTACCGTTTTCATTTTAGACGTCACTATTGTATTTGTTTTTGCAGCATTTATATTTGCATGTATCTTATGCATGGTACCCCAAATTTGTGCGACGAGTCAATTATTTTGGCTTCTACTAATGTGTGTAGTTTTTGTTGTGGTTTATGCTCCTTTAAATTAACTGTTTTTCCCTCGCAAAATCCTGGAGTGAGATTTCTTTTCCCTGAGTTGCTACACCTGCCCCTTCTCATGACATGGATTAATTAATTTCACACAGCACCACGCAGCAGACTCACAATCATAATCATTCGGACACATACACTGTTTGCAAAACCTTGCAACGGTGTTACATCCAGGTAGTCACCCCCTAACAACAGTTAGCACCCGGCATACCTCCATCTACTCCTCATGATCACCACCACCGCGGAGAGCCAACACCCGAGCCGCAGCGTTGCGATACTCGTCGAAGATCATCGCGCACAGGAGCACAGAGAGCCCCAGCAGTGTCGCCAGCCCTCCGCATATCAGAATCACAAACCAGTCCGGCATCGCCTCCGCCATTAGAGCCTCACCCGAGCTTCTGTAAGCAGTAATGAAGAAAGGAGGAGGAGAAGTGAGGCCAGGTGTGAGGAAGAAGAGAGAGGCACCCCGTCCGTTTTTATAGCTCGAGCTCGGTGTACGGTGGGTGAAGTCCACCCACGCCGCTCGTCGCCGATCGCCGGTGTTCGGAGTCAAATCCGCGAGCAGTGCCGACAGCGCGCTGGCCCGCGAGGTGAGTGCACGCTGCACCGGCAGCTAGCACGCCACGCACTACCACGGTACGGCCTAGATGCCCTACGCATTAGGCATTGCCGGTGGAGAAAGTGCGAGAAAGCGCGCGGGAGAGAGGAGGTAGAAGGAAGAACCAGAGGGAGAAGAAGAGACTGACAGTGGACCCCGGGTCCACCTGTCAGCCAGAGGGAGCACTGTGCTCTCGGGTACGACCAGCGTATATTTAAATTTAGGAGTTATTCTAAATTTATATCCAGCGTAGAAATCACCCGTTTTTGTCCCGAACCGTAGACTCTTCCACGCAGCACCAGTTTTCACACTGTGGTTTTTCACCACTTATTGCCCTCTCACTGTAGCCACATCTTTATTGCGTAACTATTTTCTTAACACCGCTTTTAGCAAATCTCGAGGACGAGATTTTTCTTAAGGGGGATAGTATTGTGACACCCCAAAAATTTGGCCTTGTTTTATTAAATTAAAATTTTGCCAGGAATTAAAACTTTGGATTTCTGAGCTCCATTCTGATTTTTTTTAAACAATTTCCTTCCCTGTTATGATGAGTTTTTCCCAAAGAGAAAACTTTCCAAATATGTTATTGGACTTGTATAACCTCTCAAGAAAAACTTTCCTTTTATCAGTGTAACTAATTAAATAATTAAGTTGCTTGATCTTTATTTTCTTGAAAATGGTTTTTCAAGGTTAAATGGCCATATTTGAACTACAACCATTTGATAGATTCACTTAAAAGTTCCACAAAAATTTGGAGATGTCATGTGGTGTTTTTAAATCACTATCATGCAAAAATATATTTCATTCATGAAATATTTTGAGCCCTACACTCAATTTTTCTTCTCTGGCCCAGAGTGCATTTTTGCACTGCAACCCATTTATATATTTCTTTAAAACTTCTACCAAAATTAGGGGAGGTCAGTAGGAGCATATTATTCCACTTTGTGCAAAAACCTAGTGCTGTTCTTGGAAAAATTTGAGTGAATCAACCTCTTTTCCATTCTGGTCCAATTTGAGGATTTGTACAGCAACCATGTTTTTACTTGCTCTTTAACACTTGATTATTTCTCCTACTTGTAGTCCCCCATGTTAAACCCTTAAGTCCAGGAGCATGCACCTTTTGGATCATTTTTGGTTCATGAAATAATGCTATTTATTTCCTGTCCAGAATTGAAGTTTTGTAAAACTTACACTATCAAGTTTTTGCTTTTGGCCAACTAACCTCACCACTCTCTCTTGCATCTAAAGAGACCACCATCTGGAGTTTTTGGCCACCCCAAGAGCTACCTAGGTGCCTTTGGCATTTTGTCAAACACCCTGAGTGCATGACCAGTTTCGGCATGATTTCGTATTTACATTGTGAGCTTGAGCTCCTGACCTAACCAGCATGTCCTAAGGTTTTGCCCTAGCCCATAACCTATTTCTGCTAACTCTCGTTTAGTTTGGGACTCTCTAGGCTGCCATGGCATATCGTCGAACACACCCCGGGCGTGCTCTGGGCGTGCCCAGAGCGTGCGTTTGGCACCCGCATGCACCCGAGTCGCCGCGTCCCACCCTGCACTCAAAACCCGGCCCCAGCCCGCTCGTCGTGTCCCCCTGCACCGCCACACCACCCCGACCAACCTGGCGCCCCACAGCGCCACCACCAGGATGGCTGTGGTGGCTAGCTGCCGACCGCTAGCAGGCCCGACCGTGGTCGGTGCCGCCCAAGCCACCCCAGCTCGCCACCTGCCCCTGTGAGCAGTGCGTGCTCATCCACAGCTTCGTCCCCTAGCGCTCGTCACCGCCACGTCGCTCTAGCTACAGCATGGCGGTCCGCCGTCGTTCTTATCTCTGGCCGCCTCGGAACCGACCTCCATCGCCTATTTAAGGAAGCCCCGAGCGTCTCCGAGCCCTCAGGTAGCCTCACACCGTCTCACTAGCGCCCCCATCGCCACCAATTGGAGGGGAGCAGGTCTTCTTGAACCTCTCCGGTCAGTTCGGCCACCGCCGCCTCCCGGCTCCGTTCGGCGCAACCAGAGCTTCCCCCTCTCCAATCTCTTCACTAGAAGCCTTCTCTGCCTCCCCTAAACGCTCCCCCCTACTCCATTTCGATTGAGAACCACCGCCGCCCCGAAACCACTTTTTCCCGAAGCTTTCCTCCGCCGAGGAGCTCGCCGCCGACAGCTCACGCCGTCCCCGCCGACCCAGCGAGTACCAGTAGGATCGCCCTCAATCCGCGGATCCATCCCCGCCCTCCAGAGGCCGCGAGGAGCCGCCGCTCGCCTGCGTTGGTCGCCGGAGTTCCGCCTCCGCTCGGGACAGAGGGAGAAGGAGGAGGGCGGACTAGTCAAACCTAACTAGTGGGCCACCTAGGACCCACTGTCAGTGACCCTGCGCCTATCCACGTCGGTTAAGTGAAGGCGTAATGCACCCCAGTACGCTTTCCCCGCTCCGAAAACGTATTCCCTTCAGAAACGTTTTCTTTTCTGTTTTATTAAAAAAAAACAGATTTGACCAAATCTTTGACTTGCTATAACTTTTTAAATATAACTCCAAATGAGTTGATTCTTTTTCCTACCTTTCTCAAATTTGGTCTAGTTTATTTTAAGATTTATTTGAAAAAAATTTCAAACAACTTTTTGGGTACTGTTTTTGAAATGTGTGTTAATTCAAATATATTTTTAAATAGGATCTTTGAAGGAAGGAGAAATATTTCAAGTTTTGGAGTGCACACTGCCTTTCCACACATTGAAGGCAAGCATTCTAAATCCCGGCATAATATTTTTGGTGTGATCGTGGATACATTTATAACACCACCGCTTTTCGAAGGACTCGTTATTTCATGTGGTATGATCATATGCATGAGTGCATATTAGTGATTTCCAGGCTGTTGGAAATGAACACACTTGTGATGATATTCACCCTCATGTGCCTTGCATGCATACCGGCAGGAACACGGGAAAAACCTCAGCCTTGGGTAGGCATGAGTTTGTCGCCGGTCTCCGTCGGGACGGTTATGTCTGGTATGGCATGGTAAGGTGATATGAGCGGTGACTCTGTAGGTTGAAATATATTCGTTATACTAATCATGCAGGGAATACTTAAACCTCCTGAGTCGACCGTAGATCGAATCTTGTGCCAGTAACCCCCATACTTGTTTCGTGCTACCACTCGTCTCTACAGCAAGTAGAGTACGGTTCAGTAAGTTGTCAACCTCTTTCTAGCACACACCATACAGAGAGGCCATGGTGGAAGGTACCGGTTGTAGCTGGTAGGCAAGCCACCTGGTCCGGGGCATGGGTGTTTCCGGTTGGGACCGAGAGGGGAGGCCACCCCTTAGAGCGCGCGATATAAATTTGATCCCATGCTACGCGAGGTTGTAGCCTCCCCACTTAGAGTTTGCTTAACAGGTGTCGTGGGTGATTCCAGACACGTGTGAGATAAGCTGGTGTGTGCAAGTTAGGTGTGTTTTCAACAAGAAGACCGTAGACGGAATTAGTCCCGCTGGACTAAAGAAATCCGTTACTCGTGGGTAAAGAGTACACCCTCTGCAGAGATTAAACCTATTCGAATAGCCGTGTCCATGGTTAAGGATTACAGTCTGGGATGTGTCAAGTGTCGGTCTTCGGAGGTAAAACGGTTAACAAGAAATGGAATTACTACTCGTGACTTGTGATATCTATGATTATTATTATTGTTGACTAACCCGTGATATTATTGTTATTATCGAGTATCTCTGGGATGGTTCTACCTCCGGGATATTCACTATGATTGTTTATTCTTTTAAAGCCCTTTATGTGGTGTCGCTCAGACGCCTGACTATGGCATTTCTTTTAAAGCCCTTTATGTGGTGTCGCTTAGACGCCCGACTGTGGCATTTCTTTTAAAGCCCTTTATGTGGTGTCGCTCAGACGCCCGACTGTGGCATTTCTTTTAAAGCCCTTTATGTGGTGTCGCTCAGACGCCCGACTGTGGCATTTCTTTTAAAGCCCTTTATGTGGTGTCGCTCAGACGCCCGACTGTGGCATTTCTTTTAAAGCCCTTTATGTGGTGTCGCTCAGACGCCCGACTGTGGCATTTCTTTTAAAGCCCTTTATGTGGTGTTGCTAAGACGCCCGACTGTGGCATTGCTTGTTATTTGTTTCATAAATTTTAATACTACCATGTTATTGCATTTTTATAAATAGCTTGCTTGCACGCATCAGAGTTTCATTTATCGTTTGTGACTGACGTCATGAGTATAAAATATTTTTTTAGCACATCATTGTTACATTATATCGGTGTTCATAATGTTTGCGAGTACATTCAAAGTACTCACTGGCTTGTCCCTGGCTATTGTCTTGGCCAGATTTTCTTGCTCGGAGAGGAGCGACGCGATGTCAGCCCCGGAACCCACACAATGGAGATAGCACCTCGCGAAGATAGGAGTTAACCTGGTCAGCTGTTCCTGTGGGAAATGGAGCCCCATAGACACTGATGTTTCACAGACCGCTTCCGCCATCAACCACTAGAAACCGTTTGTTGCACTCACAGGCCAGAATGGTCTTGTACTACATATGTTGTATTCTGCTTGGAATTTCTGTATCAAGTTGGAGCCTCATCAGCTAACAGTAATCCTGGGGCTGATGAGCACGACGGTCTTTTCTGGAAATTTATTCCCCGGAAAACCCGGTCGTGACACCAATTCTACTTTTCTGCATGGGTTATCCGGGAGAAATGTTGAGCTTTGCTCAACATTCTAACCTATGTATCCACAACTCAGAAAGATATATGTTCCCTTGAGTTGTCCCTCATCATTTGTATTCCAACCATCATCTATCAATTGATAGTCAGGAGTAATTGTGCATCCGTGTTATCGGTGCTTATTATTCTTGTGGTCCATCAAGCCATTCTAGTTCAGAATGACTAGGAGAAACAAACTCCAGTACCTCATCCATTTCTACGATTGGGTCAAAGCAGTTGTATTCCGCAGATCAAATGCAATCAAGCTTTGATTCTGTTCTACCCTGAAGTATTACCCACTTTTATGTCAGGAACGTCATGAGAATTGCACCTTCTCTTATGAATTCTTGATGAAGTGATACTCTCGCCATCATCGTTCATTCCTCGGTCCCGTGTTGCCTTAACCGGAATGCCGACAAGTGAACTGTGATGTGCGAAATTGATACTCCTAGCAACCTCGTTGCTTGGTAGTTAATGGACAATATTCTCATTCTTAGCGTGTTGGTTATTGAATCATCATTCTAAGATTGATCGTGCTACCTAGTCCATTTTCCTGGTGCACTCTTCGATCAAGAGTTGGGACTATGTCTATCCTTTCTTATTTGTTCATATCGTCTTGCCCTGAAAAAGAAAGATTATTCTCGAGCTTAGTAACATATTGGTGGTTCGTGATTTTCCGAAGATCTTCTCGGAAGTATTACCTGGTTGTCACCTGACCAGTATGCTGAGTTTGTGATTAAATGGGTTTTCTTATAAATTACCCCTTCTCCAAGAATCTGTGTTGGATATCCCTGAGCTAGTTGGTTGAGCTAAACAACAACTTGGTGAGTTGGAAGATAAAGCTTGTCTGACTTAGTTCATGTTAAGGAATATCTTTTTGTGTGTGTGTGTGTGTGTTGAAGAAAGATGATATCTCCATCGATTGGTCCTCGTGATCAGTTGTTGGATCTATTGCCTTGTCAAAACATTGACTTGAGTATGGGCTATCGTCAAGTCAAATCAGAACCAACGATGTTCGTAATGTTGTCTTACTCGTGGTTGATCCCTCGAGCATACACCATTACATCTTTTGGTCCGACCAATGCTATCACCATGTTCACATGATGGTGGAAGTCCAGTGATATTGAAATCCCGATGAGTTGTTGTTGAGTCCATCAGCAGCATTTTGTCTCCTCCATGATTCGTGTTGAACATCTAGCTATCATTGGAAACTTGTGTAAGCATTTTTCTTCATGCCCCGTTCATGAAGTATCTGTCTGGATGAAAGAAGTGACTTCCTCTGGTTCACGTGCAATCGATGCAAGTTGCTGCCATGAATTCGAGAAAGTTTATTTTTGCCTCCTCTGGAATCATCCCAAGTTAGTCATGCACGTGCGAAGTGCCCTATGGTTTGATAGGTTGGCCGCCTCCATTCTATATGTGTTCCTAGCACACCAAGCCACTGATTGACTTGCTCAAGGATAAGAAGTTCATCGATAAGTGCACAAGGACTTCGATATCCTCGATGATGGTTCCCCACCTGCGCTCGGTAGTGTTTTATTATAAGACTACCATGTGTTCATGCTTGTCTTGGATAGCGTGTTCACAGGTTTGTAGCAGAACCAGCTCATGTTTTGGAGCTTGCTATCATAGCTCATTCCCCGAGAATCTCGCAACGTCATCTCGTCGAATTGCGTTGCAGACTTTCATTTTTCTTTCTAGACTTGATGAGTCTGGACTAACCTGACACCAACCAGATCTGAATCTCATGCAGATATGATGGTTGGAACGTACTCCAAGAACTATAATGTTGGTCTCTCTGTAACTGGTAACATGGATGTCGTGGCCAACACACCTAGCCGGAAGGCCTATTATTGTAGTATCTTGGTTGAAGAAGTTGGTCACCTCCCCATAAGGATCTCGCAGTATCTGCCTCCGTGGTTATTCCTTATGGATTCTTGAGCTTCCGAAGTCCGACCTTTTACTTGATGTTCTAGATATCAAACCATATCTATGAATGGTTTACGCTAGCACATCAAGGAGAACATTAGAAGTGGAGTGCTAAATGCCTCTCGGTCGATCATCCAGATTCTGATCCTTAGCCTCGCTAAGGGAAGGTCTGAGAAGGTGTTATCTTCCTTTGTATCCGCATCATCCATCACTAGCCATCATGGTAGTATGTCGTGTTGCCAGGATCCTTGCCACGGATGTTGGTAGAACCTTGATGAATATGGAAATGCTCAAGTTCTTGAGAGCACGCGCAAGCAAAACCATCCCTTCCGTTGTCTTCGACAAGGTAGTCCACATCATCCATCCTAGTCCGAGTATGCCATTTCTTTGAGCTATTTCAAACGATCAATTGTAAATTGCCTTAAGCTCGTATGAAGAGTTTCAATGATTTATGGATCAAAAGTAATTCTTTTTGCCACTTAAGGGAATATTTTAGCGAGTCACCTTCCTTAAGGTGTCTCGTTGTGGTATCATGGCAACCCAACTCCTCTCTACGTTGAGACCGTTCACCACCCTCCTAGGTGTGGGAATTCTGCTACCTATTTAAACCATGTCATATGCTCATTTCCATCATTCTTGATGTGTGTATCGTGTCTCATCTCGACAGGTGTCGCTATGTCTTGTTCTGTGAGTTGATAGTCGGTTGCTCGATCTTCGAGAAGATCGATTCGTCGAGAGTTTCCTTTCTTCCCGTTGTCATGTTAGTTGGAGTTCTCGGGGCAAGACAACGAGACAATGATGGTGATCGAATCAACAACCTTATGAGGTGCAACCTGGATCGTGAAGATTGTGTTAAGCCTTGCTTCCCCTTTGTCTTCTCACCTCACGTCCTGAATCTTGGGACGAGATTCTTGTATAGTGGGGGTGAGTTGTCACATCCCTAGCTTCTGGCATTTCACTAGGGTAGCTTCATGTGTGCATCATGTTTAAATTTTGCCTAAACTTGAAATGGGGATGTTCAAACCCTAGCACCAAAAGAAATCCAACTAGGATCACAATGAAATATTGTCAATGATCCCAAAATGCCCTTTGGAAATGTTCATCATTTCTGATAAAGGTAAAAACCTCTGCCAAAAATGATAAACATATTTCTAGGTCATTTCTGGATTTTTGAATTAACTCATATTGTAATTGAATTGGGGCATTTAAATCCTATAAATATTTTAAATGCTCTAATAATTCTGAAACTAGTTGAGGGATGTTGGGAATAATTTCAACAGTACCCACAAATATTTTCAGGATTTTTGGAAATGCTCTGGCATTTTTAATAAAGACAAAACAATTGCAGAAAATAGAAAATAGAAACAATTAATAAAAGAGAGAGGAGAAAGGAACCTACCTGGCCAACTTACCTGTAGCCGGCCCAGCTTGACCAGCCCAGCCCACCTACCTCGTCGCTCGTCACCTTCCTCTGCTAGTAGGCAGAGGCAAAGACGCATGCGCGCGCCGGGAGGCCTCCACCTCCTGCTTCGCGCTGGCAGCGTCCCTGCGAGTCCAGCTGCTTGCCTGGAGACACCATGCTGCCCCCCGACTCTCTCTCGCTCTCTCTCGTCCCCATCCTCTCCCCTGGCTCTCTCCCTCGCACGCACCAAACGCAGCCGCTGCCGCCGCTAGCTGTTGCTGCGCCCACTACCTCCCTCTCGTCCCTTCGACATAGCCAAGAGCTTCATATCGACGCCCTCGTCATCCACGCCAAGTCACGTGACGCGTGACGCACTGCATCACCGCCTTCTTCATCATCTTCAACCTCCGGCCCCGAGATCGCCGGCGATCCCGCGCTCGCCTCGCAGCCTCCCCGAGCCCACTAACCACCCCTGCAGACTCGCCGTGAGCTCCTCTTTGTTTCCTCTCCGTCCTTTCACTCGATTTCGTGCCGTAGCCATCGTCCCCGCCAACCCAAGCGCCGCCGCCCGCCATGGATGTCGGGAATGGCCTTGCCGTGTCCTTGCGCTCTAACCCATGCACCTCGAGTCCTCCTGGAGCGCCCGAGATCCCACCGCGCTCCTACACTCACTTGCTAATGCGCAGCAGCCCTCACGCTGAGCAGCCGTAGCTTTGGCCGCTTCACTTGCCATCGCCGCCGTCGCTGTACTGCACCCCAGTTGCTGCCGCTGGCCGGAATGGATGCGCGCGAGCCTGGGCGTCTCGTAGAACCCCTCCGCCGCTCCTTTGGTCACCAGGAGAGCGAACCCGACGCCCTCCGCCGTCTCTGGCTCCGCCGGCGACGAGCCGCGGGTCAACTCCAGCGAGTTGACCCGTGTTTGACCCGTGTTTGACCCCCCAGGGTCACTGATGCGTGGGCCCGCCCTGTTAATTTTAGTTAGGTTTAGTTTAGTGCTAATTAACTTAGATTAGTGCTTAATCTAACACTAACTAACTCTATTAAGTTAGTGATGACACTGACATGTGGGACCCACGAGTCAGGTTTGACCTGGACCACCCCCGTTGACCTGCTCACGTCAGCATGATGCAAGGCTGACAAAGTAAATGCTTTTCTGTATTTTTAAATAAGTCTAAATGATTTATTTATTTTTAGAAAATACACAAAACTTGTAAAAATCATAGAAATTAAACCATAACTCCAAATGAAATAATTTATATATGAAAAATTATCATAAAAATATGAAGAATATGTTTATGCCATGTTCATGCATGTTTGAGCAAGTTAACATCACCAACTAGGACAATTCATGTTTATGGAATATATGGTATGTAGTTTTGGAGTTGGAATTTACTATATGTTTGAATTCCACTTCAATTAATATGACTAACTGTTGCATTAGGTGAATTCAGTACCTTAACATGCCATGATCATGCATCATATTGTGCATTGCATTGATTGTGTTCTTTCCATGTTTTCCAGTGGTTGTCCCCTCTCGATAGACATGGTTTCGACGATGAGTTCGATGACACTGATGAAGAGCTATATTATCTTCAGAAGTGTCAGGCAAGCAAAACCCCCTTGTTCATTCCGATACAATCCCACTCTCTCGCTCCTGCTCTCTTTTACTGCATTAGGACAGCAACGATTCAACTATTACATGCTGCGGTAGTTGAACCCCTTTCCTCTGCATGACCTGTCATTGCCACAGTAAATAGATGAAGTCCACTAGCATGAGTAGGAGTTGTTTGAGCCCTGATGTGCCTACTCATTCATGCTTGTTTGTCATGCCTACTATTGCATAGAGTTGTGTCGGGTCTGATTCATCGGGAATGAATTGGAATGGTGATGAACATGTCCTACTGTGTGCTAAGTGTGTGAACACGATTTGGTAAAGGTAGCGGTGAGAGGCCATGTAGGAGTACATGGTGGGTTGTCTCATTGAAACCGTTCTTAGGAACTGAGTTCTGTTTCTATGATCCATGAACAGCTACTACCACTCATTGGGATCCTTAATTGATCCTCTCGGCTTCTTAATCACCCTAGTACTCTGTCTAGGAGTTGCAACTAGTTTCTGGTGTTTGTAGGATATGTGTTGGCGGCCGTGTGTAGCACTGACCGCTAAGCCAAGATAAGCGTGAGTGCTATGGATGGCCTTCTCGTAGGGAGACAGGAGCGGATCCATAGTGGTGTATTGACATGGTGAATATGTGGACTCGTGTGCGCCACCTCAAAGAGTTGCTTGCAATCGTAGTTCAGGTTAGCCACTGAGTCAAAGCTGGCTTGTTGCAGTTAAACTCCACTACCCCTTTGTTGATACCGATGCATATGTAGTTAGTTCCGATATAAGTCTTGCTGGGTACATTTGTACTCACGTTTGCTTAATTTATGTTTTGCAGAGAGACTTCAGTCTCGCTTGTAGTTCCATGTGGACTTCGATGTTTAGCTTGATACCTCAGCTATGATTTGTGCCCTCGGCAGGATCTGGTAGATAGTCAGGCTTCTCAGCCTTTTTCATTTGTAGATGTCTGTACCCAGACATGTTAAGCTTCCGCATGTGCCTTGATTTGTATGCTCTGAATGATGGGTCATGAGACCCATGTTTGTAATGTCTCGCTCTTCGGAGCCTAATGAATAAATGCTTGAGTCGTAGAGTTATGTTGTGATGCCATGTTGTATTTACACATATTGAGCATATTGTGTGTATGATTGAAATGCTTGGTACGTGTGGGATCCGACAATCTAGTTGTTTATCCTTGGTAGCCTCTCTTATGGGGAAATGTAGGCTAGTGCTTCCATGAGCCATAGTAGTCCGCTACAGCCCGGTTCACCGGAGTCCTGCTAGCCCAGCACTACTGCTCAGGAAACTTGACTGGCTGGCATGTGTTTCACTTCGTTCCTGTGTCTGTCCCTTCGGGGAAATGTCACGCGGTGACATCCGGAGTCCTGCCTAGCCTGCTACAGCCCGGGTTCCCGGAGTCCTGTTAGCCCAGTGCTACAGCCCGGATTCACACGCTGCTGACCAACATGCTTGATGTGATTCATGTATGCCTGTCTCCATAGGTTGGTGTCGCTTTGGGTTCATGACTAGCCATGTCGGCCCGGGTTCTCTGTCATATGGATGCTAGCGACACTATCATATACATGAGCCAAAAGGCGCAAACGGTCCCGGGCCATGGTAAGGTGACACCCATGGGAATACCGTGCGTGAGGCCGCAAAGTGATATGAGGTTTTACCGGCTAGATCGATGACTTGGAATCGGGGTCCTGACATGTATGTCATGTGGTTCCTTAGTGTGGCTTGCCTAAGGTGTGGCTTGAACCAAACACACACCTAAGTTAACCAAACTTGCCTAACCTTACATTCCACCAGATTTTGCCACATGTTAGAATCCAGAAAGCTCCACATGTAGAAGCATAATGCACAAACCACCAGAATCTCATGTGTGCAATGCACGTGTACCTTACTAGTACTAGTTGGTAGTAGTAAGAAACAAATTCCAGTTTTGGCACGAGATCGTACTACGCGAGCACCACAAGGCCTGCTGCAGGAGTTACATTTCCCTCTCGGGGCCCACAGGACCGAACTTCAGTGGCTTAGGACCTTAAATGCGGTTGGCCCACATGTCATTCTTATGGTGGTGGTGTGGTTCGCAACTCACTCGTTCGAGATGAACTGGCCGGTGGTGGCGTGGCCGTGGCGAGGGAGCCACAGCTGGGCGTCGGGGTGTTACGAGGTGTAGATGGCCACACCGGCGGGTACTACCTGTAGTGCTCTCTCCGGTCCTTTTTACTCTGCATATTAGGTTTGTCCGAAGTCAATCTCATCCAACTTTGACCAAGTTTATATAAAAAATGATAGACATTCACATAACAACACCAATATCATTAGATTCATCTTGGAATATATTTTCATATTATATTTATTAGATATTATATATGCTAATAATTTCTAATATAAATTTCGTCACATTTAGCAAAGTTTGACTTTTGGCAAATTCAATGTGCAGAGTAAAAAGGACCGGAGGGAGTACATAAGTACTCTAGATGAGGACTGATGCCCGGGACGAAATGTGTCACAGCCGCTGGATGAAAATTCGATGGTGCGGGAGTACGGATCGGAGCACAGCAGCGGAGCAGGCAAACCACGTCCAATCGGTTGTGTCTGTGGTAGGAAGTTGATGGTCACCGCAGTTCAACTGGCCCGCGTGTCATGCACACAAAGGCAGAGGAGCGGTGGGGCCGAGAGGGATGGGGGGCACATCGGGGGGATGAGGATCCCCTGACACGAACAATCCTACCATTCTGTCACTGACATGTGGGACCCATAAGAGTGGGTCCCACCTGTCAGCGAAGGAAAGGCAGGGCAAGGCAGTGATAGCCACGTCAGAGGATCCATGTCCATGTCGGGGGACGTCGTGCCGTGGGTTGGAGCGGCGTCGTGGGAATCGCCTGTGGGTGTGGCAGTGGTAGAAACAAGAAATGTGATGGTCGTCGTGGTTCAACTTCCATGGACAAGCTGTCATGTCTGCTAACACACGTATATCAAAACTAGAGTGTTTATATTTCAAGCACGTGAACAAGTATTATTCTACTACTTTGGATCCATTGCAACGCACGGGCCAGCACATTGGTAGTAGTATTGTCCATCTCTATCTCTAGAGGCCTTCCGTCATTCATCCTTTTCTCTCACAAGATAAACTACTCATACAAATGCATCTTAACGTTCCGTGGAACGCACGAGGATGTATCCTTGGGGGTCTCTCCAGCGCGGCGTGGCCGTAGTTGCAAGTTGACGCCCCTTGAGATGCCGACATTGAGGGGCACTCGGATTTCCTCTAATGAGCAGGTAAGATGTGTTTGATCACGTAGTAAATGCATTCTAAAGACTACTTCCGTGTCCATTTCCTAATTCTCCCCCTGCCCACTGTTTCACAGGTTAGGCTCGGTGCGAGTGGAGATTGCACTACTGGAAAAAGGGCTGCTAGTGGCACACCTGTTTTCGCTACTAATGGCGCACTACAGGTGCGCCACTAGCACCATGCCATTAGATTTTTTTACTAATGGCGCACCACCGGTGCGCCATTAGTATCTGGTATACTAATGGCGCACCACGCAGGAGTGTGCCATTAGTAGCAATTTTTTTCCTTTTTTAATTTTTTCAAATTTTTTTCAATTTTTTTTATTTTTTTCTTAATCTCGGGTCACTATGGCTTAATCTCGGGTCAAATCGCACTATGTGGTCAAACTTCTCGGAAGGTCACCCATCTTCACACTACTCCAGCCCGAGCACACTTAACTTCGTAGTTCTATCCAACCCCAGCACCACCTCACTTCATAGGCACTTGTTGATATATCTATCATATCAATCCTATTAAACCTTGTTGATGTCTAGGACTTAGTTCATGAGTATGACGAAATTTTGAAAAAATATTTCAAACATCCCGGTCATATTACGTATCATATTTTGAAAAATATTTCTATTTTTTTTCGAAACCAATTTTTTTCTGTTACTAGTGGCGCATTTGAAATTTTTTGATTTTTTTTACTTCCGGATCTTAAAAGCCCCGTAACTTTTTTTCTGTTAGGTTTTTGGGGATTTTGAAATTTTTTAACAAAGTTCCCCTAGTTAAATTTGGATGTAACTTTTCGAGTAGATGCCTTTTCATATAGAAAACTTTTTAATCAGAGTTCGGATGCAAAAGTTATGCCCATTTTACAAATTCGAGAGAGATATTGCAAATAAAGTCGAAATTCATATTTGTAAATTTTCCCAACAACTAGACCACATATCACATGGGAAACATATTTTCTTTTATTTTTTGACATTTCCATCAATTTCTTTTATTTTTTTGAAATGAAAAGGCGGTCCACCGGGGGGGGGGGGTGCATTCGGTGGAAGTTTTGGGCCAAGTTAGTAATGGCGCACTGTGGGAGTGGTGCGCCATTACTAGTTAAACCAGTAATGGCGCACCACACCCACGGTGTGCCATTACTAGTTTTGAAAAAAATAAAACAAATTCTGATTTTTTTTAAAAAACTTAGTAATGGCGCACCAGTTGACAGTGCGCCATTACTAGTTTTAACT